>NC_089490.1:313692374-313995405 GCF_036850765.1 Saccopteryx bilineata
TCTTATGTTCTTGAGACCCATCAGTCCTGAGTAAATTAGGCTGTTGGGTCAGAGCAAGCCATAGAAGACAAGTCTTTAAAACATGCAAAAAAAAAAAATTAGAAAGTTTTTTCAGTAATAGTTCAAGTTGTTGATCATGAGACAATTTTGTGGTTATTGGTAGATATGTACTGGCTTCCTCAGCTGGTGGACCTGGCTTTCTAAGGAAAACAGGCTTTCTTTAAACTCTGACTTTTTACCTGACATTCAGGGTAGGATTGAGATAAAAATTTCAAATAATAGATTTTTTTTTTCTTTTGTACTCTCCTCCTTCCCCACCTTTGACCTCCTTCGGCACAGAACGTCCTATAACCTCCTCCTGCCCAAGGCACCACCGTTCAGACGCTCAAGTGTAGTCACTCTTTCTTAAATGTGTGTTTCATGTCTCCAAGCCTTTGAACACAAATGCTTTCTTCTTCCATCTGGCAGCCCACTACCAATTCTAAGCTCAGATCAACCCTGGCATTTTTAGAGATGTTTTTCCTTCATTTTGGCTGAATGAATATCTACTTGTATTCTGTCTGCATGGGAGTTTTTACTAACCTTCATCAGAGTGGTGTCATATTTAAATATGACTAGTAATTCTGTATCTACCTTAGAATGTGAGTTCCTTCAGGCAAGAAAAATATATCTTCTATCTCTGCTTCCTCAGTAACATATACAGAGAAAGTGCTTGTAAAGAGCTTTTGGATTTTTTTTTTTTTTTGGAAGGGTGAAATGTAATAAACTGAACTATCTGAAAAGCACCTTCGCAGTAGTGAATAAAATATTACAACTATCATTTTAAGTGCACATTACAGATGTCGGAAAAATAAGAAAAATCCTCAAAGGTCAGGAACAAAAAAGAAACATAAAGTTGAAGTGGTTGGTAACAACTAATATTGGGGCCACCTTGGAGAATTTTCTACCCTCAAGAACCAAGGAACATAGGTCTCACTGCCATGAACATGGGAAAATAAGCCTGGGTTTGGAGCAAGATTGGGATGTGGGACTGAAATGCTTGGGAAGCTTCTCAACTTGAAATGCTGTAACTTTGCTGGCCAGCAATAGTTGGTATAAGAAAAACTAGTCTGCTCAGGCAAGGCAATTGGTCATAAAAAATAAAATAAAATAGCCTCCCTGAGAATCAAAATAACCTGTTCTCACATGATTTTGGAGCATGGTAATATACTGCCTATGAACTGTAGTAACTTACCAATAAATTAATAAAAGGAGACATCACTTCTCTACCTCACCTCTTCTGCTCTCTTCCTCATACACTCTACTGCGTCCATATTGTTTCCTTTTTCATTGCTTGAACACATCAGCCATATTCCTCACTTTAATGCCTCTTATCTGCCTCTGCTCTCTATCTTGAATGCTCTTTCCCTGTATATGTGCATGGCAAAATCTCAGACTCAATCAAGCTAAAAACTAGCATTTCAGTGTGGTCTTCTATGGCCAACTAATTTAAAATTGTGTCATCTCGATTTCCTTAATCTGACTCACTTTTACTGTTTTTCAAAAGACTTGTCACTTTCCATGTAAAAGAAATAACTACGCAGTATTTGCCCCTCCTACTTATTGTAAGGTCTAAGAGAGCAGGAATTTTGTGGTTTTGTTGTTTACTAATATATCTCAATTAACTGGAAAAGTACCTTGTACATAGTAGGTTCTCATTAAAGAATTTTTAGTTGATGGATTAAGAGAAATGATGATAAAGGGAATAAAGTAAGATCTGATATAAACCTCCTCTGAGGAATAAAACCTCAAGATTCACACAAATAAAGCCCTACTAAAGACAAGTGCAAAATAAAAAAAGTATAAGTTACATGATTAATTATCAATGGACACAACATACACCAAATGTTGATACCTCTAACTACTTTAGATAATACAATTACTGGGTACAAATATAAAAAATATGTTTATTGACTAAAAATATAAAATAAGGTCTTAATATATAGGTATTTGGAAAATATCCAAACAAGCATTGAATATATAAAATAAAAATTATTATAGTTGATATGAAAGGCCAAGCTGAAACTAAAATTCTGGTATTAAAATTATGGTGAGCCTATGATGATCTCAATAGATTCAAAATAGCAATTGCTAAAATTTAATACTATTAATGACAAAATTCTTGGTAAATTAAAACTAGGTGGAGAGTTTGTTAATCTGATAAAGTGTTTTTAATATCTGCATTTATTAAAATGATACTGAATGAAAACCCAAGGTTTCTAAAGCACAGAAAATTATTTTCTTACAAAAAATAACTGTAACAGTTTCTATTTGCTCCAATTCTTATCACTGAGGTGAGGCAATGAGAGCCTGCTAATAATCCTACTTGTAATGGGTCTACTACAGACAAAGAATTCCCAAACGAGGAACCTAGGCATTTATAAATGAGACAGACAGCCATCTCCCCTCCCCTTCTGAAAGGAAGGGAGAAAACCTTTGATCTTTGAAAAGGATCCTAAGTAGTTATTATTTTTTAATTGTATTTTTTGGTATGGGTTAATAAAATTACATAGGTTTCAGGTGTACCGTTCCATAACACATCATCTGTACACTGCACTGCACCTTTACTACCACAAGTCAAGCCTTATTCTATCACCATTTCACCCCCTTTACCCTCTTCTACCTCCTTATTTTTAAGTTTTTGAATAAAAATAAATCCCTTCAGAAGAGAGATAAGACCAATGTCTTCAACTAGACCACTAAAAGGATGTCTCCGTGGTCCTGAATCTAAATCCCCTGTTGAAAAGTAAACACATGCATCTGGGAAAGTAAATTTCTCAGAATTGTCTTTCACTATCAAATCACTCAAAAAATCAACTTTCAAGTTTATTTTTAGTCTCTGTCCAAATTTTCAATAAAATTTTCTCAGAAAGCCCTACTGTGCAGAACACAAATATATTTTCTATATTACTCACAAAGTAATAAAAAATTCATAAGAAGAATTGTATTCAATAGTGAATCGTATAAGCATTCTATGTAAAGTCATGAAAAAGAAAAAGATATTCACTATCACTACTTCTATTCAACATTGTACTAAACAGTGCAGTAAGAAAATAACAGAAAGTATTTTAAGATGAAAAAGGATATTTTTTTATTATTCACAAATAACATGACTACCTACATATAAAATTCAAGAAGCTATTAAAAATTATTAGAATTTTAAGAATTAAAACAAGAATGCTGGACAATAATATAAATGTACAAACTTTACTAAATTCTTACATTCACATATGTAATTTTATAAAGATATAATGACAATATCAATAGGACTATGAGTCATACAAAAATAAAGCTAATAAAAGATGTGTAAGACCTTTATGTAGGAATGTATGACATTCTATGGGAAGACTTTTAAAAAGACCTAGATAAATGTAGAGATAGAATTTAGTTGTAAATTTGAAAGCTTCTAATATAAAGATGTCAGTCTTCTGCATGTTAATTCTATAAGTTCAATATAATTTTAATCAAAATATTAACAGGGGTGTTATTAGAAGTTATAAACAGTGAACTGACTTTTAAAACATATGGCTTAAATTGTAATATAAATTTCTATTTATTAAATGTCAATTAAGCTTGACCAGGCAGTTGCACAGCAGATAGAACATCAGACTAGAATGCAGAGGACTCAGGTGTGAAATCTCAAGTTCACCAGCTTGAGCACAGGCTCATCGGCTTGAGCGCTGGGTTGCTGGCTTGAGCATGGGATCATGAACATGACGCCATGGTCTCTGGTTTGAGCCCAAAGGTAGCTGGTTTGAAGCCCAAGGTCACTGGCTTGAGCCTAAGATCACTGACTAGAGCAAGGAGTCACTCACTCTGCTGGAGCCCCCCTAAAGGCACATATGAGGAAGCAATCGATGAACAACTAAGGTGCTGCAACAAAGAATTGTTGCTTCTATCTTTCTCCCTTCCTGTCTGTCCCTATCTGTACCTCTCTCTGTCTCTTTGTTTCTGTCACAAAAAAAGTCAATTAAATTAGCCCTCACCAGTTGGCTCAGTGGTAGAGCATTGGCCTGGTGTATGGAAGTCTTGGCTTCAATTCCCGGCCAGAGTACACAAAAGAAGTGCCCATCTGCTTCTCCACCTTTCCCCCCTTCTTTTTCTCTACCTCTCTCTTCACCTCCCACAGCTAAGGCTCCATTGGGGCAAAGTTGGCCCGGATGCTGAGGATGGCTCCATGGCCTTCACCTCAGGCTCTAGAATGGCTCCAGTTGCAACAGAGCACTGCCCTAGATAGGCAGAGCATCACCCCCTTGTGGGCATGATGGGTGGTTTCCTGTTGGGCACATATGGGACTCTGTCTCTCTTCCTCCTTGCTTCTCACTTTAGAAAAATAAAAATAAAAATATTTTTAAAAAGAGAGAGCCTGTCTTTACTCCATTGTATGCTCTTACCTTCTTTGTCAAACATCAAGTGACCATAAAGGTGTGGGTTTATATCTGGGGGAAAAATCAATTAATTAATATAACTTTATCTATTAAAAATAATAATGGTTTTACCTTTACCTCTGGTAGCTACCCAGAGCATTTAAAATTTGATGTATATGATGCTTGATTTCTGAAAGTATCTAAAAATCAAGGAAAAAGCCAAATGGAAAAAAATAGTTATTTTTTGTGTGTATATTACATTGATTATAGTTGATATTTATTTAGCTCAGTTCTCTCTGTGTGTTCTTCAGCTCTTAACTCTGAAAGAAGCCTTGTTGGGAAAGAAAGAATTGTGATGACTCTGTATTAATGATAACAGCCTAGAGACTCAGACACTCTGACCTAAGTTGTCCAAATCAAAACACCCAGATTGTCATAACTGTTCTACGTAAATATTATGCTGTGTCACAGTGTTATGCCAGCATTTCTCAAGTCAGGAAGGACTTAGTTAAAAAAAAGAAATGAAAGAATTGTGTCAATATTCCAAAATTTATTTCTTCTACCTTCTAGTGCAAAGTTGCTCAAGAAGTCACTGTCTACAAAAAAAGAAAAAAGGAAAAAAAGAAGTCACTGTCTATCCATTATGAAACATTGGTCCCTCAGATGAAATGTATGTTCTTTAGTCATTTTAATCAAATGTGTGGGGGAGTAGGAAATTCAGCTGCCATTTGCCACTGTGTGACAACCTCAGCCCTTTAGAACCTAATGTAGTATGACTTTTCTTCACATGAAAAACGGGGGCAAGTTTTTCAGATGCTGGCTCCTATCTTCAATTATTGTTTAGTTAGTGTCAAGCAATCGAATATCAGTATCTACGCAGATGGAAAAAGTCAGGTACACTGTAGGTAACTGAGTAATCTTATATTCTGTCATAGCAGCTGTTTCCTTGCATGTCACAAAACAAGGTAAGATGATCTAATTGAGCTCTTGCATTCTCACCCTGAATAAAGAACAGATGTAATTGACCACACATATTATCAGACACTACTCTGTGTGAGGCACTGTGCAAGTAAAGATAGACATGCTCCCTGCCTTCATGGAACACACAGACTTGTGATCATGAAAATGAGACTCTAAGGAAAGGGGTACAAGGAGGACCTATGCACCTCTGGACCCAGAGGGGCATGTGCCACATTTCCTTAAAGACAAAATAAAGTTCAGGGCCGTCTGTATTTCTAATAATGTCATTTTGTAAAAGTGATGCAGTCTCATTTACAACCTTTTTTGGCAAAAGAGCAACAGTGGGTTTATTTTCATGAGAAAAAAAATCTCTCCATAATCCTTAAATCAAGAAATCAAAGAAAATGATAAGAGCATTTTTGAAAGAGAATAAATAAGAATGTATTTTATTTGATCAAGAATGCAACATATTTGGTATGAAAAGTGAAACTACTGAGTATTTAAAGCATTCCTCCTAAAATTTTTCTTTTTTCTTGTTATCATGAACATCTCTTCATTCCAAGTGAAAAGATACAAAAACAAGAAGAAAATTGGTAGAACACATTAATATGGGAAAGATGATGGGATCTTTCAGCTCAAAGCAATTTTGGCTCCAGAGAATGCAAGGAATACCAATGACATCTTAATGTGCTCAGTCAAACAGAATTAGATAATATGAGTTGCTAGATTTTTCTGTCTTCTAAAATGCCTTTCTGTAGTCACAGATAGATGCACAAAGCATTTCTCTTTATTAGTTATTTATCTATAATAACATATTCCTCTTCTGACAAATTTAGTTTTTCCTTAGGCCAAAGTATAGTCAGAATAAATATTTTTCTAATAAGTATCATTTTAAAACATTAGGAATAAATATATTTTATGCTTTAGACTAGATCAGCCTTTTCAAAAAGAAGGGAAATGCACAAAATTAAAATGCACTAATTTTCTTCCTCTGGAAATCATTTCTTTCAAAAGAGTTTTATAAAGTTTGTCCTTCTTATTGGACACAATAAAGATCACAATGAAATGGTATTTATCATCCATACAATGTAGCTCAATAAAGTGAAAATTGAAAAAATTATAACACTGGCTCTCAAAATCACAGAGAAAAAGAAGTTGACACAATACCTCTAGAGAAGTGCTTGTTCTGTGCTGGATTACTTTTGTCTGCTACCGTTGGTTTAACAATTATTAAAGAAATAAAAAGCTATAAATGTTGTTTATCTCCTTTATTTACTGAATTTACATATGACTAATAAAATAGTCTTTTCAACACTGCTAATTCCTGTAGAAATTATGATCCCATGATTTCTAACAACCATGTTTATATTTTAAAACAATCTGAAACAATTGTTTATAATTACAATTAAAATATTATTTTAATGAATTACAACACACACATATACAGGAATCTCTTTAAGAAGGCAACAACCATATCTTTTTTAAAGGTCTAGAGAAATAATCACACACAACATTTCCAGTGCTTAAGTTTTTGCACGATTACAAGCATGTTTTATTTGAAAAAACCCTTTTAAAATTTTCCAAGGTGCATATTGTTATTATACTCCCTATAATTGAGGGAACTGGCACTTGGAGAAGTTGGTTGAGTTGGCCAAAGTCATACAGTTAGTAAATGACAGTGTTGGTCCCTGGATTTTTCTGACTCCAAATCCCTTGCTCTTAATCCCTTCTTAGGCTGTTTTGTAGATATGTTCACTGCAAATTCTCTGCCTGTGGAAGGCCTCTGCAAATTTTCTCTCTGGACTTTGTGTAGGCTGGGAAAAAGAAAATGACTGTGCTACACAGTAAGTCAATGCATATTTCTGTCCATTCAAAAGATAGTTATACCTTGAAACTCTTTCATCTTTCCTTTCCTCTTTAACTTTCTTAAACTTTCCCATGTCTTCTCAAACAACATATGGATACTTCAAAAGCTTTGCTATGGGTTGAATTGTGTTCCGAAAAGATACATTGAGATCTTATCCCCCCACCACACACACACACAGTACCTGTGATTGTAACCTTAGTTAGAAGTATGGTCTTTGCAGATGAAATCAAATAAAGATAAGATCATTAGGATGGGCCCTAATCCCATACGGCTAGTGCTATGAGAAGAAGATAGAAATTTGGACATAGGCACATGCAGAGTGGAATGCCAAGTAGAGACACGGACACAGAGAAGATAGCTGAACAAGGACGCAGGCAGTGAGAAAAGGCAAGTTGCCACAGGCCAAGGAACCTGCGAGAGTACCAGAATCTGGCAGAGATAAAGAAGGATTCCTCCCTAGGAGCTTTGGTTTTGGATTTCTAGTCTCCAGAACCTTGAGAAAATATATTTCTGTTGCGTTAAGCCATCTAGTTTGTGCTGATTTGTTGTGGCAGCCCTGGATAGAAACAGTGGGTGCTGTGACATCCGTCTTCTCCCTGCTGGGTCTGAGCTGCATTTTTTCACCGGTTAATTCAGAGCAATATTTGATTAGAATTAACTTTATCTCTAGCTCTCATAACCTAGGAATATTATTTATATTATGTATTTTGGGTGGCTTATAAATAGCAGAAAATTATTTCTCACAGTTCTGGAAGCAGCGAAGTTCAAGACCAAGACACAAGCAAATTGACATCTAGTGAGATGTCCCTTCCGAGTTCACAATCATTTTCTCACTGTGTCCTCACATGGAAAAGGAGCAAGAGAGCTCTCTGTGGTCTCTTTTGTATGGCACTAATCTCATTCAAAAAGGCTCCATCATTATGACCTAATCTCCTCCCAAAGCCTCACTTCCAAAAGCCATCACATTGGAGATTAGGCTTCATCATTGGAATTTAAGAGGAGAGGACACAAACATTCAATTTATAGTAGAAAGGTATTAGGAAAATTTCACATATCACTTTAGGTCTGCCTATTATGCCCACTTTGACAATTAAGCACAAAAAAGAAAGAAAATAGAGAAATTGTCTGAATGTTTGCAATGGAGTGATGTTATCATTTTCTGTTTTTCTTTGACATTTTTAGTAATTCCAGCCCTTATTTAGCAAAATTAGATTACTCCCTATCAAAACATTGGGTCACTAGACAGCTAATTTCATCACGGTACTATGATCCAAAGCTAAAGCTCTCTTGAAACTCCTATCCAATTGAGGCACAGGTAAAGTTAGAGTTCATTTTTCAGGTATTCACACCATTTACCTCACTCACTGATACAAATTCTCCATTCTTTCCTTGCAACTCACAGAGGAAGATAGGAATTAGAGGCTGGCAAAGAAGTGAATGTGTATAGAATAATTTACCTTGTTATTACTTTATACTTTCATTATTTTGTGTACATTGTCTTATTTAGTTCAGCAGGACATTGCTGTCATTTCAATTTTGCAAATGAGGAAACTGAGGCATGAGGAGATAAGTGACTTGGCCAAGGTACTGACATTAGTTAATGCCAGATTGGGGAGTAGACATCAGGCATTCTAAATCTTTCTCTAGTATAAATTTTTGGCTATTGAGTCTAATGTATACATTCTCTTAGACCTCTCAAGGAATACATTTTTTTCATGAATAACACATATTTTACAATATTTTATTTTAGTAAGAGAATGAGGGGATGGAAGCCTATTTTTTTTTAAAAAAAAAAGAACAAAACCTTCCAACCCTTCAATTCATCTTTCTCCCTCATTGTCCTTGAAGCACAGAAGAGTGGTAAATAGTTGAAATTCATTCACATCTTCTATCTGTCAATGCCTCCCAGGGCTGTTGGGAAGACCAAATTTGGTGATATATATTAAGTGTGTAGCACAGGGCTTGGCACATCATGAACACTCAGTTAGAGAGGGACCGCTGTTGCCTTCAATATGCATCCCAGACACTCAAATCTGCAACTGGCCTTGGACACACAAGTGAGGAGATCCAGATCTGTCCAAGAAGTGATGCACTTTCCCAAGGTGACACAGAATGTCAATGCCCTCGCTGGAAGGAGAACCTGTCAAGACACCTACTCCAGTGTTTGTTTGTTTTTTGTTGTTTGTTTGTTTCCACTAAACCACAGCCTCTTTAAAACAGTAAGATAAACAGACATATAAAAACACAATTTGTGAAAGTTAATACGACATAAAATCATCCTAAGTCACTTCTTTGCTTCTGGTAGCCTGAGCCTTTTCTATGTAAACATCTACTTTAACATAATTTAATTCTTTTACTGATGGCTTCTCTAATGTCATTTCATGCCTGAAGAATTACCTTTGAAGAAGCATCATAAAGAGTATTATTTCATTCAGTTTGGGGTTTTCTAATGAATATGTATTAGTTTCATAAGAAGCGTTTCTTTCATTGGAAGAAAGTTCAGATGAGTGAAAAAATATGACATGAAACAATCTACTACATCAATATGCATTTCTTTAAAGTCCACTGGTTCCTGACATTAAGCAATATATACTGTGTCAAGTTCAGGATATCAGACCTTTGAGTTTCTGAGTACTGTATACATAATATTCAATGCTTCTTTAAGTTACATTAAGGCTGACATTATATTTAAGAATGCTGAGTTCTGGACAAGATGGAGCATAGGTAAAAACAATACTCAGAGCTTCCTTCCTATAACCACATCAAAATTACAGCTAAACTACAAAACAACCATAATTCACAACTGCCTGAAATCTAGCTGAACAGGAGGCCTACAACTAAAGATATAAAGAATAAACCACATTGCTAAGTGAAATAAGTCAGTCAAGGAAAGACAAATACCATGTGATATCACTTATATGTAGAAGCTAAAGAACAATATAAATGAACACACAAAACAGAAACAGACTCATAGATACAGGGAACTGACTGATAATTGTCAGAGGAAAGCAAGTTTAAGGAACTGGATGAAAAAGATGAAGGGATTGAAAAATATAGATTGCTGGTTTCAAAACAGTCATGGAGATATAAAGTACAGCATAGGAAATAGAGTCAATAATAGTGAATAACAGTATATGGTGCCAGTTGGGAACTGGAAATATCATGAGGATCACGTTTTAAAGTAAATGATTCTCTAACCACTATGCTGTAATACATGCTTGAAGAATTACAAAATAATAAGGAATGCAAACTATAATTGAAATATATACATTTACTAAATGAGAGGTGGGAAGACAGAAAGACTCCGCATGTGCTCTGACTGTGATCTACCCAGCAAGCTCCCTACCAGGCAATGATCTGCCCATCTGGGGTCACTGCTCCATTGTTCAACAACCAAGCTATTTTAGCACCTGCGGCAAGAACATGGAGCCAGCCTCTGTACTCAGGGACAACCTTACTCAAACCATTCAAGCCATGGCTGTGGGAGGACAGAGAGAGAGAGAGAGAGAGAGAGAGAGAGAGAGAAGAGGGAGGAGTAGAGAAGCAAATGATCTCTTCCCCTGTGTGCCCTGACAGAGAATTGACCCCAGGACATCCAGATACTAGGTCAATGCTCTACTTGTTGAGCCAACTGGCCAGGGAAAAATAATTTCTTTTTGACAGAGATAGAGAGTCAGAGAGAGGGGCAGATATAGACAGACAAGAAAGGATAGAGATGAGAAGCATTAATTCTTTGTTGCATCTCCTTAGTTGTTTATTGATTGCTTTCTCATATGTGCCTTGACTGGGGGCTACAGCAGAGCAAGTGACCCATTCTTCAAGCCAGCAACCTTGGGCTCAAGCCTGTCACCTTGAGCTTCAAGCCAGCGACCTTCGGGCTCAAGCCAGCGACCATGGAGTCATGTCTATGATCCACGGTCAAGCCAGCAACCCTGCACTCAAGCTGGTCGAGCCCTCAAGCCAGCGACCTTGGAGTTTCAAACCTGGATCATCCACATCCCAGTCTGATGCTCTATCCATTGCTACACTGCCTAGTCAGGCCCCCCCCCCCAAATTTTTTTTAATTACAGAAAAGAATGCTAAGCAATTTAGGAGTTCTTAGGAAGGATCAGGTGTGAAGACATCTTTCTTTGGGAAGCTCCAAGACAATACCTGGCACTTCCTGGTTTAGCTTTTCCTAAGTGATGTGTCCATGAGTACAAAGGGGTGGAAGCCTGGCCAGGTGCAATGGGTTCTTCCAAATCTGGGATACATCAGACATTACCCTGTTGTTTGTATCTACAAAGAAGCACCAGCACCCATTCTAAAACATTTGATAAGTTATTCTTCAAGAATATTTGGTTTTCAACTAAATGATGAAGCTTAAGGGCCATGAGTGGGAGGATGTAAAAAGAACTGTATAAAGTTGTCTAAAAAGAGTAGCTTCTTAAAAATATATATTTGGTCTACTGCTAAGCATACTCAGTTCATCAAATGCACTGGAACTTAATCCATTTTATGGCTTGTATGTTGTCCAACAATTTGACATAAGGACAGAATTTTCTAAGAATATTTAATAAGCACAATGTATGTTTAATGTCCCAAACAGTAACATACTTTAACTGAGTGGGAAAGAACCCTCCTTAATTTGTTTTATTATAATAATTGAAAACAAGAATATTAGATGATCTGGAGGGCATTTCTGGGGGAGGTTGTTTTGTTTTTTGTTTTGTTTTTATTTTTTGGAGAGGTACTTGCTAAAAATATTTAGATTGTAAAAAACATTGAAAGTCATTGGGGTGGAATAACCAGAGTTAAATAATTAGAGCTGTGATACTTTTTAAATTGATGATGCTTTCATTTTTAAATAAGCACTAATTCATTTAAATGATATTTATATAGAGTCTGCTATGTCCAAGGCACTGAATTAAGTGCTCTATTAAGTAAATGATGCTCTTTCATTCAGTGAGTGTATAGTCCAGAAGAGTGCACAAAACATGCCCATAGAACATATACCAGAAACAACATTGAGAAAGATCAGAGGAGGTGATCCTTGAACTTAAATGATAGGTCAGTTTTTAACTTGTGTGGGTAATGAAGCAAAGAACTATTTAGATAGAGAGGTGTAAGAAGAAAAACACTAAAGAACAAAAACTTAGACAAGTCAGAAAAATAATATTGATTTAGCTAAATAGTGTATTCAAAAGGGATCAGAAAAAATGTGTTAAAAAGAAGTGGAGACATATCAGGGAGAACCTTAATGTTAGTTTTAATTATATTTTGAAGACAGAGATGAGGCACTGAAGTTATTTAAGCAAGGGTGTAATGCAACAAGAACTGCAATGCAGCATTAGTTTTCAAGGATGGATACTAAGTGTGAGAGACTAACAGAGTGAAACCATTAGTCCAATGAAAAGGGTAATAAATAAACAAAGAATGAGCTGAAATGTATTATTGTTCATTAGGACTTGAAAGCAAACTGTATCTGTGGAATAGAGGTGAATTGAATGGATGAAAGAAAACAGAAGAATAAAGACTAACCCTTCCACTTTAAGTATGAGTAATTGGAAGGACAGTGAGACCACAAAAAGAAATAGGTAACAGATTCAGGTATAACAACAAGATGATGGATTCCATATATTGGATATGATGTTCCAGTAAGAAATTCAGGTGAAGATGTCAAGAAGACAGAAATATGGAACTGGAACTCAGTACATAAATCAGGATTCAGAGGTTACCAGCACAATGGAGACATAGGAAAAATTCATAAGACAGGATTAGATTGCCGAGGAAGGGAAGTGAGGAGGGAGAAGAGATGTTTAAGGCAGGTCTCTGGTGTAATAGTTTCCTAGGGCTACAATGACAAATGACCACAACTGGGTAATTTAGGCTAGAAATCTGAAATAAAAGTATCAGCAGGGTCATGCTCTCTCCAAAAGCTGTAGGGAGAAGTCTGTCCTTGCCTCTTCCAAATTCTGGTGGCTGCTGGCAATCCTTAGCATATGTGGGTCTGGGGCAAATAACTCTAAATCCACTTTAATCCATTATGACCTTATCTTAACTTAATTATATCTGCAAAGACCCTAATTGCAAATAAAGTCATTCACAGACTGTTGTGATGCCCTCCACCTTCACTGTAACACAGTGATGTCTTATCACTAATCCCTTATGGAAATAGCTGATTTTAATGCTGCTTGCATCATTATGATTTTCTAATTGTACTGTTCTTCACTAAACAAAGTCAAAAACATCATATGAAACTTCCTAAGAAAAATATCTACACAAAATTTAGTAGTAGCACATTTTTCATAAATAAAGCATATAAAATAAATAAAGAAAGTATCCCCAAACAATCCTTGTTTTGCAAGTAATCCTCATAGAAATGGGCTTAGGGATTTTGCCTTTCACTTTGCAATTCTTTAAAGAAGGTAGGGCAAATGTCATTATTCCTATTTTGGACATAAACTTCAGAGAAGCCTTACCCTCAAGTCATAGAATCTGAGAAGGCGCTGAAACCAGGTCTCTTGTCCAGGATGCTACTCTTATCCTACAAAAGGACTTCTCTTTTATTGTCTTCAAACTTCCTATTTCACATTGATCAGACCTACTTTTCATGGCATAATGATTCAATAATATAACCTAATAAAGACTATGCCTAATAAATTTAAAGATTTTGATAACAGTAAGTGTAGAGAGTATTTGAGCACACTAGATATATATGAAAACTTGTAGCCCAAATAGAAAATACATATTCATTTCACACATAAATGGGACATTTATTAGTAAGTGTGTGGTTCAACCACAAAATAAATTCTCAAGGAATACTAAAGAATATGTACAATGGAATCATGTTCTCTAAACAAAATGGAATAAAATTAGAAATCAAAAACTTTTAGAGCATTTCTTTGAAAAAAAATTTTATCAAAGAAATCAGATTGGAAATTATAATATTTAGAATTAAATTACAATGATAACAATAAACATCAAAACTTAGAGAACATAGGTAAAAAAAAGTAAAGGAAAATATTACCTTAAAATACAAAAATGATTGAAAAGTGATTGGCTGGGTCAGAATATGAATAACAGATTGAAACCAAAAAGTATAAGGAAGAAATACTAAAAGTAGATAACCATTCTACTCTTTCATCTACCCATCTCCTATTTGGGATGGTGGAATATCAGGAATAGGAAATGAGTTCAACAACAGGGAACCCAGAATTTCTTTGCAAGAACACCAACTTTCACCTGATCAAGCGGTGGCGCAGTGGATAAAGCATCGGGCTAGGATGCGGAGGACCCAGGTTTGAGACCCCGCGGTCTCCAGCTTGAGCGCGGGCTCATCTGGCTTGAGCAAAAAAAAAGCTAACCCGCTTGGACCCAAGGTCGCTGGCTCGAGCAAGGGGTTACTCGGTCTGCTGAAGGCCCATTGTCAAGGCACATATGAGAAAGCAATCAATGAACAACTAAGGTGTCGCTACGAAAAACTGATGATTGGCAATTCTCATCTCTCTCTCCGTTCCTGTCTGTCCCTTTCTATCTCTCTCTCTGATTCTCTCTCTGTCCCTGTTAAAAAAAAAAGAAAGAAAAAAAAAAAGAACACCAACTTTTTAGGACATATGCTTTACAAACTTTCAACATAATTTGGAAGAGGAAGAAATCTCAAGTACTGAAATTGGATGGCGCAATTAAATACTTTCTTATCAGAATGGTGTTCCATACTAGTTTCCCTTCAAAAGTCAATTATAACTGTACTTTCAAATGTAAAACTACTCAGAGACAGGAATGTAAAATTAAAATAACCTTTCAGACCACATCTAAAATGCAAAATATTTGGATGGAAATGAAATTTATATTAGGCTTTTTATAATTGCTAAGAGTCATGAGAAATTATCAGAATTCTCAATTACTCTACATTTTCTGTCCTGGCAAAATAAAAAAAAGATACAAAATATGTGACTTTCTATCTTCAGAACACATTATCCCTTGAGTTAGGCATGCTCGCTAATAAGACTCATCATTTTGGGTAGGTGATGGGAAACAAAAGTGAGGCCTAGAGTCCATCTTTATCACAAAAATAATAGTGTAACATCACACCACAGTTGCTGAACCACACAAAACCTAGCAAACTCAGGAAATTAGCAAAACAAAATAGATGAAGCAGATAAAATAGCTCTTCCAACACATACTTGCTAAAGGTGATATTTTAATCTGAAAAGAATCTCTTAGCTCTTTACTTAAACCTCTGTATTCCTGTTTGACAGATTGTCCAAATATATTTTCTTCTATATGCTGCCTTAATATACATTTCTAAACTCAATTAATTTATGGAATTTTAATTATTTATTGAGCCTTCTCCACTAGACTGCCTCTAGAATCAACTAACACATCATATGTTAAATCTCCATTACAAGTATGTACCCCTCAAGACTCTGTACCCCAGGAGAAAGGAATGTTGTGTAATGCATCACTGTGTCATTGGCCAGGTGCATAGCCTATACCCATAGTAAGTACTCAACAATATTTTGTTCAAGAAGCAAAAAATTGAGGAAAAAAAGAAGGAAGGAAGGAAGGAAGGAAGGAAGGAAGGAAGGAAGGAAGGAAGGAAGGAAGGAAGGAAGGGGAGACAGAGGGAGGGAAGAAGGGTGAGAGGGAGGAAGGGAGGGAGGGAGGGAGGGAGGGAGGGAAGGAGAGAGGGAGGAAGGGAAGAAGAGAGAGAGAGAGAAAGAAAGAAAGAAACAAGAAGCATAAATTAGAAAAAAGAAGGTACTTAGGGCAAGGGTCAAATGGCCTAGTAAAAGCAAACAGTGAGAATTTATAGCCCCATATTAAAAGAGCAACCAGAAAAAAAATAAAAAAAACAAAAAAAATAATTCTAAAATAATAATAGCAGTTGGATTGTTCTGGGTTTTGGTATGCTTGATTATTTTAGC
Source organism: Saccopteryx bilineata (assembly GCF_036850765.1). Taxonomy (NCBI): domain Eukaryota; kingdom Metazoa; phylum Chordata; class Mammalia; order Chiroptera; family Emballonuridae; genus Saccopteryx; species Saccopteryx bilineata. The sequence continues at coordinate 313,708,517 of NC_089490.1, forward strand.
ATGAGGAAAACAACGGAACCTAGTACAATTATTCCTACCAGAAATTATGCTCAGAATGTGGGAGAAGGATTTCCTATGGTGCAGGATATGGAAATGCCACAGGCATCCAGGTTTACTATTTTCTCCTCTCTATACACTGGTCTCCAAAAGGCTTCATTTCAGACACATGGAAAAGATGATTCAGAACGCAGTGTATTTGCTGACATCACCAGGCAACCAGAGCAGCACTGTAATAATAAAGTAGAAAGAATGTCTTTTAAGATGAAAGACCCCTCACTAAGAATTGAAGAGTTAATGGAACATTGGAGAAAGACAGAAAAGCACAGTGTTTATCTCCATAAATGTGTACAAGCTGCTTCATTTTGTCTTAAATACCCTTTGTGGTTAAAAATAAATAACTCCATGGAATAGGTAGAAATCTTATCCTTTTCTTAGAAACTCTGTGAAATAACAAGTAATTTCATGTGAATGACATTCTGCTCAACAACACCTGATAATAAATATTGGACATTTATGACTATAGAACTGTGCTGTCATCTAGCCAGCCCTATCCTGAATGTCTGGTGCTAAATCACCAGACTCAGGTCTACAGATACTAGGGCTATAAAGATGACTGGTACCTCCCTGTTCATAATGAGCTTCATAAAAAAAAAAAATTACTAAATCCAAAGAGCCAGCATATGACACCAGATCATCAGTGGCTTGCACCTCCTAGTTATTATCTTAGTTTTTGGAATGTTTCACTTTTGTGTTGGGAACAATATTGATAACACAAAATACATTATTTCTTCATCACTTAAAAAGGACTGTGTGGAATATGGATTGCTAGACCTGCAGAGACACACTTAGTAGATCTCAATGGTTCCAGATGAAAATTTTGAAAAGAACACCTTGCATTACACATCATTTCCTTTACAAGTGATAACACCTTGTGAGAACTCATGGGTGATGTCCTGTGCAAAGGCTGAGTGACTTGCCTTTGCATATATAAGGGTATAATTTGTAAATGTCAGACAGGATCTAAATCCACATTTGTCTGATAATAAATATATTTTTTAATGTGTAAGTAATTTTAATTTCAGTTTATACTTATTACAGCCCTGAAAATAAACAGAATGATCATAGTTGTAATTGTGCATTCATACATGCATACACACATTTATTTATTCATTCAAGAAATGTTTATTGAGAGACTACTACTTGCCAGTCATTATACTTCAGTGGATAAAAAGACTGAGTTCCAGAGAAGTTAAGTCTTTCGAATGAGATTTTTGTTTTCATTCTCCCAAACATATGATGTTGATTATCTATATTCAATGCAGAGTAGAGCATCATAATTATTTAGGCATGAAAGCAGGTGGCGAGCAGAACATCAGCAACAATAAAATGGTTCACTGGGGGCTCGCAGAAGCGGGGTTATTGATACTGGGAAGTACTGAGGCAGAGAGCAGGCAAAGAATAGCAAACATGAAAAAAATAGACATTTTTTAATTTTTAAGAGAAAGAATGTGCTACTTGAGATGGTATCAATGTGCAAGCTACAGCTAGGTTCCCTGGAAGAAAGGAATTATAGTGTTTCTCTTTCTGTAAGAAGGATGAACCTAGATTTGCATACTTATCACAACTGCTCACCTTTTGAGATGTTTAAGAATCTACATTTCCTGCATTTCACCTTATTTATGCTAATGCGGCATTTCATGATTATTACAATTATTTTACTGGAACAAGGCTTACCTCTTTCTGACTCTCCATTTGGTTACTTTTTCTTTTTGTTAAATTGTAAATAAACCATCTTGTTTAAAGTATTCAAACTGTATCAACATATATTGCAATAGATATAGTCAACAGGTTTTTAAGTAATTTCAAAATATATATGATCATACCTTTTATATAAGATATTTCCTAAGAAACATTATATTTGAGATAAAAAACATAAGTGGATAAATGTAGGTAAAAGCAGCCATAATAATAATAATAATAATAATAATAATAAAGTGGTGAACTTGAAGTTGAGAGAACAGAATATAAAATTTAGTTTCATCACAAAATATGAGGCCACTTTGGACAACTTTCTTAACTATAATAACCATGTTGCTTCAACCATAAAATAGAAGTATAGTGTCCTATGGTGTGACTCATGTGTAAGACACTTGGTCTGCATGGACACTAATGGTCAAACATCATTAATTTTGCTTTCATGTTTTGTAAGTCCTCATCAAAATCTCATCCAGTTATTTCTGGACCTTCTTGGCTATGTCTTAAATAAGATTAAAACCAGTCTACGGACTGTGGTACACCTAATGGTATCTTGCTTTGTCATTCCAGCCTCCTGAATCCTCCCCACATTCACTGCTGCCAGGGTCTACAAATGAAACTCTCATGTCCATTCCAAATATTCTCCCTCCTAATCTCAAAAACTGCTACCTCTAAAGCTGCCAGAGTGTCCAGAGTATTAAGTGCCAGTGTATCATTCTCTGGAATTGAGTAGCCAAGCATCAGTGAGGGCATCATAAGTGGAATTGAGAAGAATGTTTTTCCACTAACGTTATCTCTATGCAGTGTGGTTTCCTGTCTCTCTTTGAATGTGATTTCAACAAGTGATTCCAATAGTGACTCTAACAAGAAATCAAAACATCTCACAGGTTGGACTCACATTCTGCATATGGAATGAGTGGTAACTGAGCAGCACTGTAGATCAGGACATATAGCCTCCAGGTTTCCAAAGTGCTCACCACTGCCCGCTGTTTCACATGAACTCTCTTTGCTCTTTTATCTAGCTGGTTGGCCATTGCAGTCATTAGGCTTTGCAACCCCTAGCCTGGACCTTACCTTTAGCAGTCTTATTGAAAGACTTTTATATTCTGTTCTCGACTTATTGAAAGACTGCTAAAGACAACATTGTTATACAATAAAGACTGTATAACAATGTTGTCTTTAGCAGTCTTGCAATATCTGGCAATTTTCAACTCTGAAACAAAGAACTGTTTAATGTTCCTCTGGGGCAAGAGCACTCAAAAAAGCCAGAAGACAGGCCCTAAGTGTCTCACCTCTGGATAAGGAAGTGGGAAAATTACCTTTTCATTATTTGGCTGCTGAGTCTAAAATATCGTATTTCGCACACCAAATTACTAAATATGACTTTACACATCTGCATTTCTTTTGAACTTCTCTAATAAACATTATTAGGTCCTCCTGTAATATCAATACACTGTCCTCTAACATGCATCACTCTCTAAATGTGAACCAACTCACGCCAAGCATATGCCTGTCCTTCCCTCTCCCCTGAAACCTCAACCTGTACCTGCATCACTCTGATCCTAGCAGCTGGTGCTCGGCTCCAGCAATAATGATAACACCCCCTCTTTCTCAGAGATATTGTGAGAATTAGATGAAATCTTAACTGTTAAGTTCTCTGTGGGTTCTGCCTTTGCCGTTGCCCAAATTCCCATTGTTTACCTCCATTTCAGTTGCGACAGTCCCTCTGTTCAGATTTTTCAGCATATAATAATTGTCTAAAAACCAGATAGATTATTAAGGCTGAAGAAGAGGATAGGTACTATCAAGCATCCCTGAATACAATTCCTAAACTCTTTCTTTGGAAAACTGAAGAGAAAATGGTATGCATTTGCTGGTTGAGTCATTCCTTTGGAAATCTGATACATAAATTCAAGTTACAAGCCTGAGATTTGAGGGCATTACCTAGCAAAGCTCAAAGAGGTTTGCAACAAACTTTAATCTTTGCTGACTGACATCAACAAAGATATAACTCACCTCACCTCTTCGGATTGTGTAACCGATGAGAAAACAAGTGGGAATTGTCAAAGAAATAACACTTGACTTGCTGTTAGAGAAGAGATTAATCAACCTGTGTCTTTGAAAAAGAAAATGAAAAGGTGAGCCTGTATCTAACCTCTTTTAAACTTCCTCCAAAAGATAGCAAATAAAATATACAACATTTCACCTTACTGCAAATCAAATGATGTTAAACAATTATAAATTCATACATATAGTTTTTATACCAACACTTTCTCTGTGATTTTATATAAAGGAATGCCCCTTCACTTTTTCAAAGCTAATCTCCATTCCATCTATATCCATTTCAATATTTTTTCCTCTTTCCTCTTATAGTCTTTCTCTCCCTCTCAGGTTCTTCACATAAACCAGACAAAATCATCTCCTAAATTATAAATAAATAAACACACACATAAATATATTTTGTTGGCTCTGAGACAGACACTTCCATAATTATGTATATCACTTCTTTACTCCTCTTTTTACAATGACCAGGCCACTTGGAAAAACAGTTTATTTATGACCTCTACCTCCTCAGACCTTAGCTCCGGAGCAGGATCTAGGAAATCTGCCCCTGCCCTTACTGTGCCAAGTGTTCCATTTGTTAGACTGTGGTATGGAAATGGCAGCAATTAATGTAGAATCTTTTGGAAGAAAACAGAGTAGTGATCATTCACACAGCTATATGAAGACATTTTGTTATCTTAACAACCAGCATGGCCATGCTAAATATATTCACTAAACGTCCCTCTTGAGTAGGGGGAGAACTTTAGAGGCAGAGAAAACCATCTGCAGACCCAGATGCTAAGAGACCATGGAGGGTCCCAAGGTGTTCCACGTCTAAACCTGGCTGCACTGAGCCCAAAGGAGATGTTGCTGGTAAAACAGGCAAACAGGCCAGTTCCTAAAATCTTTTTCTCCAAACAAAGGTGACTGAACATTTTCAGTGTGATGGTAAGACATAGAAGACTTTTATGCAAGGTTGTGACCTGATTAGATTCACATTTTAGAAAGATCACTTTGGCCTCAGAATGAAAATAAAATTAGTAAGGAGATGTGACCAAAAGCAAAGAGATGCAGTAAAGAAATAATTGAAGACATCTGCTTCCAGCATCATGGCACACTTGATTCTCTAAAAGCCCTGTTTGTTTCAATACAAGTAGAAACTGAATGAATTATAGCATTTATATTTTAATACATTATTAGATTATGATTAACAGACACTCGGTCCTGTCCAAAACATCTGTAGAGATATTTGGTCCATGCCAAAAGATTATTTGGTTCTATCAAAAATGTCAATGAGCATATTTGGTCCACACCAAATAATCTTTGATATTTGGTCCTATGAAAAATGTCCATACTCAGAACAAGGCTTTAGTTCAAAGAACATACAACATTTATTGATACTTTTGGTTTACAAGATTAATAGATAAAAGATACTATCACATTTTATTGGTATAATAATTGTGTTGTGGCCAATAATAAACCTTCTTGCATTGGTAGTCTAAATAGCACACAGGCTTAGGTAGATGGGTCAGGGTTTGAATCTTATAGACGAGCAGGATTTAAATATCAAGGACTTTTTACAATTTTGATGGTTTCAAGTCTAACATTTAAGTTTTTAATCCATTTTGAGTTTGTAGCAATATTTTTTCTGATATATCATCATGACAATGGAAATAAAAGAAAAAATAAATAAGTGGGACTACCTCAAACTAAAAAGTTTTTGCACAGCAAAGGAAACTATCAACTAAATGAAAAGACAATGCACTGAATGGGAGAACATATTTACTAATACATCTATTAAGGGCTTAATATGCAAAATTTATAAGGAACTTATAAAACTCAACACCAAAAACCAAACAATTCAATTAAAAGATGGTCAAAGAACATGAATAAACACTTCTTCAAAGAAGACATACAAATGACCAATAGATATATAAAAAGATGCTCAATGTTACTAATCATGAAAGGAATGCAAATTAAAACCATAATGAGATATCAACTCACACCTATCAAAATGGCTATTATCAACAAATCAACATAGAAGTGTTGATGAGGATATGGAGGAAAGGAAATCCTTTTGCACTGTTGGTGGGAATGCAGACTGGTGCAGCCACTGTGGAAAGCAGTATGCAGTTACCTCAAAAAATTAAGAATGATCCCCATTTTCAACCAGAAAAATACAAAAAAAAATTAAGAGTGAAACTGCCTTATGACCCAGCAATTCCACTTCTGGGAATATATTCAAAGAAACCTTAAATACTAATTGGAAAGAATATATGCACCCCTATGTTCATTGCAGTGTTACTTACAATAGCCAAGATCTGTATGCAGCCCGGTGTCCGTCAGTAGATGAGTGGATAAAAAAGCATGGTACATTTCCATGATGGAATACTAGTCACCCATAAAAAAGGAAGAAAATCTTATCTTTTGCAACAGTATAAATGGACCTGGAGATCATTATGGTAAATAAAATAAGCCAGTCAGAGAAAGACAAGTATTATACCATTTTATTGAAATGTGGACTGTAATGAACAAAATTAACAAACAAAATAGAAATAGACTACTAGAAACAGAGAACAGTGTCAGAGGGGATGAGTTTGGGGGCTGGGTGAAAAAGATGAAAGGATTAAGCAAAGAAAATAACTTACAGATACAGACAACAGTGTGGGGATTTCAGGAGGAAAAGAGGAGTTGAGAAGGTAAAAGAGGACACCGGGAATGAATGGTGATGGAAGGAGACTTGCTTTGGAGTGGTGAATACATAATGCAATATACAGATGATCTATTGTAGAATTGTGCACCTGAAACCTGCAAAATTTTATTAAGCAATGTCATCCTAATAAATTATCCCCCTATAAATTCAATAAGACATTTTTAAATAAACACCAAAGATCTTTTTGTAAGAACCAAATATCTCAGTAGACATTCTAGACAGGACCCAATGTCCTAAAAGAATGAATCACAAGATAATAAGAGAAAATTTAAAAGATAAATTGAAAGAGAGACAAAAACAGCAAACTCAATGGAGTCAGGAACAGTTTGCTTTCTGAAAGAGAAGTGATACCTGCTCTTCAAAATGGAGCCTAAATCCAGACCCAGCCCAGCTCCGTGAAGTGGAGGAGGTGTGCACTGGAATACCTCAGTGTGTACCAGCCTTGATATCTCAATGACCTATAACTTTTCCATTATAAATTTTGAGGCTGTATCACTTCTGATTATACCTGTTTAGTATTGTTATATCTTCCTGTTGGGTTGAAGCCATTTTAAACTATGTAGCAATTCTCTTTAATGTTTATTTCCTTAGAGTCTATATTGTCCTATATTAAGATAGCCACTGAATCCTTCATTTAGCTGTATTTGTCAGTCTTACTTTGTTTTCTTCCTTCTGCTTCCAGCTTTTCTGGGTCTTTATGTTTTTGCATATTTCTTTTTATTTTTCCCAGTTTTATTAACGTATAGCACTGTATACATCTAAAGAGTAGAGCATAATGACTTATATTGTAAAAAGAATGGCACAATACATTTAATTAATATCCATTATTTCATATAGGTACAAAAGAGAAGGGAGAAAAAGGTTTATTTCCCATGTAGTAAGAACTCTTGGCATTTTCTCTCTTAACAACTTTCAAATATATGATACGACGATGTCAAATATTGTCATTGTGTTGTACATTATATCCTTAGTACTTTTTAATCTTATAATTAAAAGTTTGTACCTTTTGACCACTTTCATCCAATTTCCCCTCACTTCTTAAATGGAGCATAGCTACTTAATTTTGAAATCAGTCTGAGAATCTCTCTAAAGTAGAGAGTTTAGTACCTCAACATTCACGATATTTAATGATATATATATTTGGGGTTTTCTACTACTTTTGCATGTTCTATCTTCCTTATTGTTTGTTTCTCTTTCTTCTTTTCTTGGATTTATTGGATTAATTAAAACATACTTCTGTTTTATTTCATATTTTATTTATTTCCTTTTCTGGTTTGGAAGTTATACAGTCTATTTCCATTGTTTTAGTAGTTATCCTTCAAATGTTATCCTGCATAATTAATGAAGTCTGAAGGTAATTAATATCTAACCCTCCCACACAATGCAAGCACATTAGAACATAGAATTCTAATTACCCTCCTTATGACTTACATGGTACTGTTGCCTGGTATTTTGTTTCTAATTTTTAATCTTTCAAATTATCCTTATTATTGCTACCATTATTGTTTTTTACACAATAATTGTTAAAATTTACCTGAAAATTTAATAATACTATTTGCTCACTATTTCCTTTTGTATTCAGACCTCCTTCTGAGATTATTTTTCTTTTTTTTTAAATATATTTTTTAAAGACTTTTTTTAAGTAAAGTTTTGGTAATAAATGCTTTAGGTTGTTGTTTGGTTACTCACTTAACTGAATTTGACAACAGTGACAATCTAGTTATCAACAGATAAGAGGGCAAAAGCAGTGTAAACTCTAAAGTGGCAAAAACAGTTTTTAAAATGCTGACCTGTAGTCCTGTGAATTAAATGTACTCTTAAACATGGTAATGAATAAACAATTATCATGTGATATATAAATGTGAGGTGAGATAGTTCCTTCATACCACACTGAGGGTAAAGAAAATAGCAATCGTAACATTTACAATTCTTACTTCAAGATGTAGTCAGAAATACTGGGAGGTTTTAGCATTACCTTAAAAAAAACCCTGATTTTATACAGTTAAAAGGCTAATATAATTTGAAAATTAGATAAAAAGTTGGATCTGGAGTTGCTTTACTACAATAGAAGTAGAATTCACTGCCTTCCTGGTGACACAGTTGTGAAAAGTGAATCCTTGTGACCTGGGTTAATCCAGATGAATCTGAATTCCTGAAGGCCCCAAACAAAAGCTCTCCTCCCCTGTCAGCAAGAGAAACCCCTTCTCCCGTGTGAATGGTATGGCCTTGTCTTGTTTGAAAACTCTCTATTTCATCTGAAATAATTGTCATGCCCAGAGATTCAGTGCCCTAATGCCTAAAAACTGCCATCCTCTCTTGTCCCAAGTCTTAAGTCCACAGTTAGATCAAGGAGGAACAAATACAGAGAGAGTTTCTGCTATAAGGAGAAGATACACATAACAAAATAATTGTAAAATTTTGCTAATTTTTATCAGTAGAAACTTAGAAAATTGTGTGGCTGGATCCTGAGGATATTAGACAAAGGAAGAAGAAACATAATCTTACATTGGGCAGAGTTTATCAGTGTCGATGTACTTACACAGATTCCACATTCATGTAGTTGCTGAAACAACTGAGAATAATGTTACAATAATTGATGAGCTTTTTAAACTTTTTTATTTTTTTATTTCTAGGCAACATATACAACATTCAGTGATATTGCTTTAGTCCATTTACCAAATAACCCATGAGCTCTGAAGGGTCAAAGAAAAACTGCAAGGAAGATTTTACTCAAGGCTACTGCAATAGGGGAGAAAAAACAAACACAACTCTACTGAAACAAAAGGAGGAAGGAATTTTAAGAGCTAGGGTGAGCCAGGTAAAATATACTAGAAGATATAAGAGGGAGATTGATCAATATGATTAGGCCATCTGTATCTGCTAATTGTTGCATATAGAAGTTCAGCTCCTACTCTCCACAAAGACTGGAGATAAAGGCGTTAATCTCCTGCAGTGATCACATTTCAAAGTGATGGGTCCAGGTCCTTAACAAAGGCATCCATAGAATGTAAAGCTGGTAGGAGTCTGGGAGAAGACTTATATCCTAAAGCAGGGGTCCCCAAACTACAGACCGCGGGCATGCGGCCCCCTGAGGCCATTTATCCAGCCCCTGCAGCACTTCTGGAAGGGGCACCTCTTTCATTGGTGGTCAGCGAGAGCCACTAAGCGCGGCGTTGCGCACGTACAGTATTACTTCCGGAGATGTGGGACACACGCATCATGGCTCCGGAAGCGTGTCATATCACTTGTTACGGCTAGCAGTGACAAATATGGAACAAGACATTGACCATCTCATTAGCCAAAAGCAGGCCCATAGTTCCCATTGAAATACTGGTCAGTTTGTTGAATTTAAATTTACTTGTTCTTTATTTTAAATATTGTATTTGTTCCCGTTTTGTTTTTTTACTTTAAAATAAGATGTGTGCAGTGTGCATAGGGATTTGTTCATAGTTTTTTTTATAGTCTGGCCCTCCAATGGTCTGAGGGACAGTGAACTGGCCCCCTGTGTAAAAAGTTTGGGGACCCCCCTAAAGGGACAGAGAACAAATTTATAATTGCTAGTTTTCTCAAGCAAATGTTCTATTAAAAAGGGGATGTCAAGGGCCTGAAGTCAGGAAGAAATCAGTCTAAAATTTAGCTAAATTGAAGGAATGTCTTGGTCAGTGGGCCCTGAGCAAGAGGAGTATTCTTGCTCTTTCAGACTGCAGCAAGCAATCCCAACACAAGGAATGCAGGAGCTTGCAGACCTGAAGGGACCTGAAATGTCTGCAACAGATTCAAATGCTACAGGGAGCAGGTGTCACTAACATATCTCAGTACAGTGTCCTAAGGTTTTTGTGGCAAAGCCATGCCTTCACTGGCCAATAATAACTTTTGTTTTGAGAAATAACTTCTGACTTGGTATCAGGTGTTGGTGCAGTCAGAATGCCTAGTTAGAGCCTCAGAAGTGCACATTTATCTTGAGCTCTTCCTCTGAAATTGGATGTCAACTGATCACAAAACCATAAAATCGAGCTTGCAAAGCCACACTCTCATTATGGGACCAAGATCGGATAGGAGTGCTGTTTTTGTTTAATTAAAGTTTTGGTAATAGTTAACTTTAATGCCAAATGATTTATTAGTGTTGGACAATAATGGAATCACAGTGAGTGATATTCCTGTTAATAATAAATTAAATCATTATGATCAGTGAATTGTGAAGAACAAATTAATTATAATAAAATGTACTCACTATATTAGCAGAATTTTTAAAGTCTGACAAATTAAAAAGAAATCTCTGACACCCAGTATTTTAAAATTATTTTTCTTAGTTATAGATGTTCATAACCAGCTCAGGTCTTCAAGACCTACTCAAGTGTCATGAATGGTTTTCTTCCAAGACTCTGCCATTGCTGTAGTATCATTAGTGTAAGTTTCTGACAGTTCAAGGAGCTATTCTTTCTGAAGTTGGCATGCTTTCAGATAATGATTCAGCACAAACCTTTGTACTACTTGCTATTTGTTTATTAATCATGTTTGTCAATAAACACTTTTTAAATGCCTCTAATCTCCAGGTGCTATTTGTATACTGAAAATACAGATACCAAATAAGCACAGTCTTTGGAAGCATGAAATCACAGGCTAAGGAAGACAAGCAGGCAAACAAATCAATCTTCCTTATTTTTCATACAAAATGTCAGATTAGTGGTTCTCAACCCAGCTTGATTAAACAAGAAAGCTATCTATGAAACAATATTAAAGAAGTACAATAAAACATATCACAGGTATGTATCTTACAATGTATTCTCCCCATTCTCACAATGGACACTTAATGGGCATCTATGCTAGGTCAGTTGTAAAGGGTATGGGAAAAAATAAAAGAGTGCTATAATAAATCTAACAGAAATTAACCTCACAGAGTAATCTGATCATAAATTCCTAACTGGGCAGGTCATCCTGGGAAGTCAAGTCCCAGGCATATAACTTCTTTATAAAAAGATTGATCTTTGCCTTAGCAAGCCCTGTAGTACACTATTTCTATAAATTTAAGGTAATATACCTTTAAAATGCCTCTTGGTCAGAACCCTCAGGAAGACAACCACCCTCAAGAAAGCACATGATATTGTTGACCTATAGTCCAATGCCCTCTTTGCTTTCTCCACCTTCATGTCATTTTCCTTACATTCCATCTTTAATCACAAATGCATAAAAGAAACTGCAAACTATCATTCTGGGAAGCATTTTTCTCAGTCTGTTAAGATCTTGCTTCCAAGTATATGCTCTGTTTTGTCACAAATAAACTCTTATTAAAAAGTGGGGGTTTTTGCCTGACCGGGAGGTGGCGCAGTGGATAGAGTGTCAGACTGGGATGTGGAAGGACCGAGGTTCGAGACCCCGAGGTCGCCAGCTTGAGCGCAGGCTCATCTGGTTTGAGCAAAGCTCACCAGCTTGAACCTAAGGTCACTGGCTCAAGCAAGGGGTTACTGGGTCTGCTGAAGGCCTGTGGTCAAGGCACATACGAGAAAGCAATCAATGAACAGCTAAGGTGTCACAACAAAAAACTGATAATTGATTCTTCTCATCTCTCTCTGCTTCTGTCTGTCTGTCCCTATCTATCCCTCTCTCTGACTCTCTCTCTCTGTCCCTGTAAAAAAAGTGGGGTTTATTTGTTGTTTGTTTTTACAGATTTGAACACTCTTATGTTAACAAGAGAGAAAAACATGGTTCAGAATATTCAAAAAAGGTTTTGAAAATGTTTCTTGTCTTGAACTCACATTTTATTTCAACACATCTAGCTATTACTGAATACTAAGTGCTGTCCCCAGGTATATTGTTCACAAGGTATAAGTATTTGGAAGAGTAGGGTGAATGTCCCGTACAATGTTATTTATGGCCCTTAAATCTTATACAAATCATTATTCATTTGAGTGCTTTGTGTTTTGTTTTGTTTTTAAACAGGCAATATGGGTATATACTGGGAGTAGCAGCACCAAATAAGTCCATATTCCTGAAATTTCTGAATTATTGAGTATATTCCTTCTAGGGTCTCCTTCTGCAAGGGGTATTTTTTCTTCTTTGGAGTCCCTATCCCTGATTTGAGGTCTTTAATGGAGGAGGCTCGCTCAGCCCTCCCGGGTCTTCCAACAGCACACATAATGGGTCTAACTAGTGTTTTCTAATTTCTTCCATTCAGGGTCACTTTTCTTCTGCTTCCCATGGGTTCATAAGGAACTACCAGGCTTGTTCTGGAGGGATCTGTATGTTTTTGAGTCTTTGACAGCAAATCCGTTCCTAGAAGAATTGGATGCTCAGAAATACATAAAAATCTGTGAGTTAAAACCATAACTTTCACAGAATATTACAATGATTTTAAGAAAAACTGGCTTTTAGGGATCGCAGAAATTCCAGTTATGGTTATTGCCAGCCGTGAGGACTCAGTTAGAGGTCTATTAACCAAAGTATGTCTCTCTGGAATCAATCAAAAAGTCTACAATTTGCCTGACCAGGTGGTGGCGCAGTGGATAGAGCATCAGACTGGGACGCAGAGGACCCAGGTTCGAAACCCTGAGGTTGCCAGCCTGAGCATGGGCTCAACCAACTTGAGCATGGGTTCCCCAGCTTGGGCACAGCATCACTGTGCTTGAGCATGAGATCATAAACATGACCCCATGGTTGCTGGCTGGAGCCTAAATGTCACTGGCTTGGAGCCCAAGGTCGCTGGTGTGAGCAAGGGGTCACTTGCTTTGCTGTAGTCCCCCCCTCCTTGAGGCACATATGAGAAAGCAATCAATGAACAACTAAGGAGCTGCACAAAGACTTGATGCTACTCATCTCTCTCCCTTCCTGTCTGTCTGTCCCTATCTGTCCCTCTCTCTGACTTACTCTGTCTCTGTCAAAAGTCTGCAATTTGTTGCCCCACTGTTAGTTTTACCTGAGGTGCCTGTAGGGTTGACCTATTAAAGTTTTTGTAATAATTGAACCCCTGGGCCCTTTCTTTCTTTATCAAAGCTGTTTCCTTTCCCCAGCTTAACTTTTGAGTTTTCCAACTTTGGCTTCCTTTTCCTTCACTTGGGGCCCCCATTTTTCCAGTGCCCTTTTCCCTTGCAGTATGCGCACTGACTAGCAGGGAGAGAGCCAGGCAGGGGCACGGTGCCTAGTGCCCTCCAACAAAGTTGCCTGGAGGCATGTAGCAAGAAAATCGTGGTTGCTTGGGCCTTCTCTGTTTTCTGTTATTATAAACTTTTAAGGCAATGTCTACTAATTGGGAAGATTCATGCCTGTTCCTCCCTCTTCTTCTGAAGTTTCTTTCTGCTACCTGGTGCACTCTGGGAGATAAAGGTCATATTTACCATTCTAAGATTTTCAGGGGCTTGTAGATCTAAATCAGTGTATTTTCTGTAGACCTGGTAGATTCTTTCAAGAACTTCAGAGGGGTTTTCAGAGGACCTTTGTTGTACCACCTTGCCGAGGTCCAGCCCCGGGGGGAATCCAGGGGTCCCACAGGAAGAGACGGCATTGGCGAATCGAATGAGAGAGCCGAATTCTTTATTTTCTCTTTATTCTCTCGTTAGCATTTACTGCCAGGCATCTCTGCCAATGGCTGGTCTAACTTTACTTTTACACACACACACTAAGTTACAATCACATGATATTCAGAATACATTGATTAATTATTATTTTTGTTTCACTATGGTTACATTTTCTAGGTAACAGTTAATTCATTTCTATAAACTCTAAATCAGGTGGTAAGTCATTCAAAGTACAGTTATACAATAACTTGAACAGCAATAACAATATTGGTACAAACTTCTAAAAGGTCAGTACCAATTAATAACTCTATCTTGTCTAAGATTCTATTGTCTAGTCAAATTTTATTTATTTACTATATTCATACACTAGTTAAGTTCTAACTTTATTCTTCTCAGAGTGTTCCACCACCTGCAGGTCAGGTATGTAAGAAGAAAGGAAAGTTTCTCTACTCTACCACATGAAAAGGCTAGGGAGGTAAAGTAATGAATTAAGTGAAGGCTAAAAGGTGCTCTGTGTAGTTACTGTTTCCTACCTATTCATAAGTCACAATCTATTCTTTCTAACATGATTAATAAGAATAAATTCTCCTACAAACTTAACCCTTTATGAGGGATATCATAGCCAGCCTCTTGTGTCTATGAGCCCAGTTCAAGGGGCTTACAGGCTTTTCTGTGGAACTCATACCCTCTGTCTCATTTCCAAAGAAATTACTGCGAATCTACAGGGAAAGCATGCTACTATTATCCCTGTGCCATAAATGATAGCACACACCCAAAAAAGGGGGGATATAAGGCCAGATTAATTCAAAAAGGTCAAAGGGGGAAGTATCATTGTGCCTTTCCTTTGCGGTGACTTTGTCAACCTGCAGCCATTGGCAGCCATTGGTCTTCACTGCGGTGACTTTGTCAACTAGCAGCCATTGGTCTTCTCTGCTGTGACTTTGTCAATCAGCAGTTGTGGATCTTCTCTGCTGTGACCTTGTCAGCCAGCAGTCATTGATCGGCTCCTGACACTGCCTGTACAGTATTCAGACTTTTCTGCTTAGAGATGCCTTTCTGCAGGCCCTCGGGGCTGTACCTTTTATAATGCTCTAAGGGAGGAAGCCTGTTCTCATTAGGGTCCAAATCAGGCTCAGTTAAGGGTATAACCTGATTAGGGTTAGGAACCCCATTTGGACTTTCTTCCTTTTCCTTCAAAAAGTATCTCCATACCTTATATCATCTATCACCAAAACCATGCACTTTCTTTACAATTAATTAGAGTCTCCAAAACCTTTACTTTCAGTGACAACCAAAAGTGATTAGGGTGTTGGGGCTACAGGAGGAGAGCCCTCGAGTGAATTACTTGGCAGCTGCTAAGGAATCTCCAAATCCACACCCCAGGACCCAAGAGTCCAGGCAGCCAGGGATACTGCCCACTAAATACCCAGACTTACCAGGGAGTCCTGAAGCTGTCCCACCAGAGTACCCAGAAATGAAACTAGAAATACTGGTGTTCACGTGGCCTGTCACCACTCAGCCAAATAAGTAGAGACAGAAATTGAATGTTGATGGCACTTTATTCAGTTGGTCAATGATCTGAGGAGATGGAGGGTATATTCCCAAAACCTTCTCCCCATTCTCCTCCCAAGCCAGCCTTTTTATAAAGGGATTAAAGGTAAAGAAGGGGTTTTGGAATTCAAGGGAGAATTGAGTAGATGAAAGTTGCAGTCCAGAGACTTGTTAGTAATTCTTTATCTGTGTCATATTCTGCAGTTGTTCAGTTCTTGGAGTACAAAGGCTTTGCTTGCAGCTCCGTGAGCACAATGTTGAATTGCCTGCATATTTCATGAAGTCCTGTAGGCTTTCTCAGGTATCCCGGTTCCTGGAACAGAGCTTTTACTTGCATTAGTCATTAAATATTGGTTATAACTAAACCTACTACTACTCAAGCTATAATTTTCACTCTGGAGTTCCCCCATCATCTTCACTGTGGCTCAAATAAACTCTTATAAAAATTTTCTACAGGTTTCAACATTCTCATAGGTCTAAACTACATAGGTGATCTTATTCAGTCACATCACTATAAATATTTCTTATATGATTTCCAAATTTATATTTTCCCCTAAAAGCTCCAAATTTTTATGTCTAACTACCTAGTCAACATTTTCATTTGTAGGTCAAACCGCTATGTCAAATTTTTGGAATTCAAAATTGGAACTCCTTGGTCGTCTTACCACCTCCACCCACCCACCTAATCCATCACATCTAGCTCCTTCGGTAGACTTACCCAACTCGATTCGTGGAAACCTTATTCTTATATTTACTTTGTAAAAAGCTTTGACTTGTTTTAGACTTTTATATTCCACATTCCATCCAGACCCTGCTGGTTCTACCTTTAAAATATAGCCTGTGTTTACTCTCTTCCTTTCCACCATTTCTACCACTGACCTACACAACCATCATCTTTCACCTGAAATATTGCAAAAGCTCCCTAACTTCGGTCCTTAAACACTGTAGACTATTATCTGAAGCCAGGTGACCCTGTTGAAATCTAAATTTCTCCATGCTGTTCCACTGCATAAAACTTGCCTGTAGTTTCCCATTTCAAGAGGGTCCTTACAATGCTTGGCAAGACCCAACATCTTTTCTCAGTCCTCTGCCCAGGACTGTCCAGTTTTATCTCCTGATTCTCTCCCTTTCTATCACCTGGTTTTAGCTACACTGGCCTCGTTGCTTTTCCCAGAACACCCTAAATGCATTCCCATCTCAGAGAATTTACATACACTGTTCCCACTAAACAGAAAACATATTACAGGACAGGCATGCTCACTCTATGAGTGAGGCCATCACTTGCCACACTATATAAAATAGCAATTTTCAATCTCTATGACACAGCCATCTGCCAACTAATATATCTGCTTATTTTTTTAATTGTCTGCCCCCACCTTAGAATGTCAGCATCTTCTTTAAAGGTACTTTATCTCTTTTTTCTTGGCTATACCATAAAATAATGCTGACATAGAATTAGGTGCTTAATTAGTATTAATTGAATGAATGAACAACTTGAAAGTGGCTGAAAAGGCAGATAGAATTTAGATGGAGCACATTATTTCTCCATGTCAGCACCTATAAAAGCAATTTGAAAAATATAAATATTTATATAAGCATTACACAAATGACTTAAAGATGTGATGGTGGAATGGGAATGAGCATCAGAGAGAAATGATGGTCAAGAAAAAAGCAAGACTTGAGCAAAGAGTATCTTTCAACTACCTCTTGGTAATTTTATAATGTTGAAAACATAATAATTGTTTTTTATGTCTCATGGAAATGTTCTGAGAAGGAAATGGCAATGTTACTCCCAAAGCCACATCTATAAAACATCTTGTTTCTGCAGTACATCAGAGCCCAACCATGAGCAGATCTCTCCTCTAAGAATCACCCAGCCTGACCTGTGGTGGTGCAGTGGACAAGCCATTGACCTGGAATGCTGAGGTGGCCAGTTCAAAACCCTGCCTTTCCCTCATCAAGGCACATATGGGAGTTGATGCTTCCTGTTTCTTTCTCCCTTCTCTCTCTAGCTCTCTCTCTGTGTCTCTTTCTCTCTCTCCTCTCTAAAATGAATAAATAAAATCTTTTTTTAAAAAGGAATAACCTAGTAGAACCCATCCAGGTATAGCTCTAGTTTCTCTCTAGAGAAACTAGGTAAGGTTGACCTAAAAGCTGGGTAAGTTAGAGTGGATTTGTTATTCCTTTGTCACACAACCATGCAACATTTGCTTTCTCCTTCCAGAGACACAAAAGAGATCCTCAGGAAATAAGAATAGTGATATTTATTTTCCTGGAACACACTTATTTTCCATGTTTAAAGAGAGAGAGAGAACAAGAAGTCCTGCTTATAGACGTATGAACTAAGATTTTTAGTTTCTGTAGCTGATGGTTATACAACTAGGGCTTGGCTGGTTAGGGTAAGGTTGCTCTCCCCGGGTTATCAGATTTTAGAGATGGCAGAAGATCTCTTCCTGCAGCAGTCCTTTAATACGCAAACCAACCAATCCAAAGACTAACCCCCACTACTCACCCCCTCACCTGTTCTTAAACTGGAAGACAGTATTTCTCAGCTCTGAACAGAGGCAGATTTAACAGCGGGCACACCAGGTGCATGCCCTGGGTCCCGACTTCTGAAGGGCCCTGCAAAACCTCAACTTTGCACTTTTTTCTAATATCAGGGGCCCAATATTTTCTTCTGCACCCAGGGCCTCAACCGACCTTAATTCACCTCTGCTTGACCACCTCAAGTTTGAGCATCTGACAACTAAAGGCAACATCTATACCATCCTTCTGGCCCCTACCTCTAAAGTTATATTCAAACTAGCTAATTCTAAATGTGCTTAGTTTGCTTATGGGGCCAAGCCCATTCTTTCTCTGGAAAACCAGAATTTTCCCCAAAAGTCCCTTTGCTCCCTCTGCCTGACATCAGTGTTCTCTAGGGTGAACCTGTGTGGTGTGGCCTGTCCCTCTCCTCTCGGGAACTGTGAGTATCTTTTCAACAGTATTCATTTCCTGATTTGTTGGCCTCCTCATTTCAGAATAAAAACAAAATTGCAGCCCTGGCCAGATAGCCCAGTTGGTTAGAGCATCATACAAAGCCACAGAGATTGCCGGTTTGATCCTGGGTCGGGGCATATACAGAAACAGATCATTGATGTTCCTCTTTCTTGCTCCCTTCTTCTCTAAAATTAATAAAATAAACATAAAGAAAAACAAAACTTCAGGTACATTTTAAAAATAATAATTTATTCTTCTTATGCTTAAAAATGAAACTTTCTGCTCAGACATACAAATTATAATTTGATACAAACATTTAAAGAAAGTAAAAGCCTATTCTCCTAATACTGGATCAGCCATAGACAAGTGATCATAGACTATCCTTAAATATTAAGCAGTGCTTTAAGCTGACATAATTTCGAAGCTTGACAATACCCATTTGAGTTTGTCTCACTGAAAAGCTAGAATACTGTAATTTATGCATGCATGTGCATTAGAGTTATGCCAGGGTCTCTGTAACCAGTGAGCTCTCTGTCATATCTTTTCTCACTTAGTCCTTGCTCCTTCTGTGACAGGCGGATTCATCTCTATTTAGCTCCACCTTCTCCCATCTCAGTGCGTTTTACCATCACCCTCAACCCATCACTGGGCTTCCTTCTATGATTCCATCTGTGATTATTCTAGTGAGTCAGGAGAGGTCTGGTAGGTTGTATTTATTGAGGCAAAGCTGACTTTGCATAGGCTTGCTAGATAAACTGGGTATAGTAAAAATTGTCCCAAAATCATTCCAGAGGCCTCTAAACTAACAAACTACAGAGCTTTTGTACTGGGTCTGCAGGTCAATCTCTCAGGAGTCAGAAATACTGAAAAGGCATCTCTCATTTTAAATTGTTATTTTTGTATGTAAATAGAGCATGTGTGGGTGGTTTCGAGAGCTAGAGCTCAAGTCTCACATGAATCCAAGCACAGTTATAGTTGAACTCTGTGTCCCTTTCATTTATAATTTTTTAGCAGAAACCTAGACACGTATCTTTGCAATGTAGAGTGCTGAATTTCTGCATTAATTAGTTTTGTAAGATATGTTAATATTAAAAGGTTATTCTCACTAATGATTTTCTCTTAATATAATAACAAAATGCCAAGATCCTTTTAAATCAGCCATGTAATATGGCAATTGCCCTTTTCGGTGTAGGGTTGCCAAATCTCCAGAGGAAGCCATCCCCTGTCAGGTTATGCTTATGAAAGCTGTTATTTCAGATGCTTCCTGGAGCCTCTTCCCTCAGTTGCTCTATTTTTGATTGATCATTGGTAATCCGCTTAGAGCGATGCCAAACTCCTAGAAGGAAAGAAGTTGACAGGACAGCTTGGCAGGGCAGGATGACATTGTCTCACCATCATCTAAATCTGTCAAAAGTGGGGCCTTAGAAAAATAGCTGAAACTATATTTATATAAATGAGTTCTATTCTGGCTTCCAGGAAATAAATTTGAGCATGTCTATTTTTCATTTTGATTGGATGGTTTGATTGAACTAATTTAAATAAAGTTTGACAGAACTGACCAGTCTGTTTTGATGAAGTTCACAGATGGTTTGGAAATTTAAAGAGGAATTCATGAAAAGTACTTAAAACACAGCCTGGAGCTTTGTAAGTGCTCAATTAACATTAGCAATAAATATGCATGCTGGCCCCTATGGATGGCAGCTATACATCTAGATTTCTCAAGACCCTTTTCAAACATAACTGAGACTTCTAGGTCATTTTAAATATACTGAATTCTGAGACCTCTTAAATTATCCACCTAGTCAGTCAGCAACTGTTTCCTAAGTGGCCTCCATATACAAAGCAGGATAGTTTAATGTAGTGGAAAATGCAAGAACACAGCATCTATCATCAAAGCAGACACAAAATAATTGTCAGATAAAACTTCCCAGTCCCCCTCAAGTCTTATGTCCGTAGGCTGCCCAGTGAAAGGAGGACTGTGGGAATTTAAAATGCCATCGTTTTCCTAGCCTGCAGAGAATTGTAGTTTCTCTGTTGAGATTATTTAGGCATACACACACGCACACACTCTCTCTCTCTTTTTTTTTCTCATTGACAAACTAACATACTTATTTTCATTATAAGATTGAAAAGATTATAGCCTTTTCAAGCTATAGTGACCTAAATTCAAATTCCATGTTTGCTCTTTCTTCCATTATGTAAAAAATGTGGATTTAACTTCCTCAAATGAGTGTGTTATAGGAATTCAGTAAAAAAGAATATATTTTAAAAGCCTAGCATAAGAAGAAGCACAAATCAGGTGGGTAATAATGGTCATTTTTCCCGACTTCCTCCTCTTTCTTAAGAAATTAATTGTTGTTCCTTTTTACTTTTTACATTTTTAAATATTTGTCAGTAAGCTTCCAGTAAAATTCAATGATGAATCACAGTAATTTTATTAACTTTGCCATGGGTTATATTTCTCCATGCCTCTTTACCAGAAAATTTTAAACTGGGACCCATGAATGGACTTTTAAAATTTTATAAAACCCTTAGAATAGCTTTATTTTTTGTAATATGTGTTAATGTGCATTGTTCTGGAGAGAGGGTCTATAGCCTTCATCATCAAAAGTATTGTTGTTTTCTCATTCTAGTATTATTTCATATAGTTATTTCAAATATTTTATCATTTTTAGAATTTAGTAAGGGCATGTATTAACAATTAATTAATTAATTAAGCAAACATAAATATTATCTCCATTCTTGTTCTATCAACTTTCTCTCTGTGCTTACAAAGATCTGCCCAGGTCAATGTGAAAAATACCCAGGATGATTTTTCATTCCTTCTGCTTCTGCCACATTAAGTCATAGCTATCTATTACCTGACACTGCTCCCACTAACAAATGTCTTATACTTTATCCAAGCTATAAACAGAAGTAGAATGAATTCACCCTGGTATCTCCTATTACAAGGCCTAGCTCAGAAAAATATATATTTGTTTACTTGATTCTGATTGTTTTATTATTAAAATCATAACCCATCCTAAATATATATAGCAAAAATAGAATTATTTAAAAAAAACAAAAATCTCCCCCTCATTGAGTTTACATGCTCATAAAAGAGTCAATTCAGTGAGCAAATAAACAAATAAATGCTAAATCATGCCCAGTGGTGATAAGGGCAATCATGGAAAGAAAAGCAGGAGAGAGTGTTGGATAGTGTGTGTCTGATGTGGGGAGTGATATCAGGGTTGTGAGTTTAAATAAGGTGGTCATGAGAGCCTCTCTGAAGAAAGGGAAGGAGGAAACTATCTGAGACACATGCAGGAAGAATTTTCTAGACCAGGGGTAGTCAACCTTTTTATACCTACCGCCCACTTTTGTATCTCTGTTAGTAGTAAAATTTTCTAACCGTCCATCGGTTCCACAGTAATGGTGATTTATAAAGTAGGGAAGTAACTTTTCTTTATTTTTTTTTTGAAGTAACTTTACTTTATAAAATTTATAAAGCAGAGTTACAGCAAGTTAAAGTGTATAATAATAATTACTTACCAAATATTTTATGTTGGATTTTCGCTAAGTTTGGCAGAATAAATCTTTATAAAACAACTTTTTATAGTTAAATCTATCTTTTTATTTATACTTTGGTTGCTCCGCTACCGCCCACCATGAAAGCTGGAATGCTCACTAGTGGGTGGTAGGGACCAGGTTGACTACCACTGTTCTAGAGAAAAGGGACAACAAGTGCAAATACCTGAAGCAGAGCATTTCTGAGTAGGTTCTAGGAAAAGTAAGGCAGTCAGTGTGGCCAAATTCAAGTGTGGGAGAAGGAGTAGGAGAGCTCAGCTCATGGAAGGAATGTGATAAAATGGCCGTATGGCACACCTGTTGGTTTTCATTTGAATAAGATAGGATGTCCCAAAAGGACATGAGCATAAGGATGTCTTTTTCTGACTTGGGTTTTGAAGGAATTCATAAAATGCCAAATACTATTTGTATAGAATATTTTTATACTCCACTGACTTTCATGAAGTATTTGAGAGGATTTGTAATAAATAACAGAAAGGAGTTTTTTCTTATTTTCTAGGGAGCAAATTGTGGAAGAATAATTTGTTGTTCATTATCTCCTTCTAACTCTTGAGTTATAAAAAATTATGCCTGGAAAATGATTGGCAGCCAGTAACCACTCATATACTTACTAAGCTGCTGAAAGTGTGGATTTTTAAGAACAAATTATATTAATTGACTTTTTAATTTAGTGATTTTTTCTATGTTATCTTTTTTTTTTTTTTTTTTTTTTTCCTTTTTCTGAAGCTGGAAACAGGGAGAGACAGTCAGACAGACTCCCGCATGCGCCCGACCGGGATCCACCCGGCACGCCCACCAGGGGCGGTGCTCTGCCCACCAGGGGGCGATGCTCTGCCCATCCTGGGCGTCGCCATATTGCGACCAGAGCCACTCTAGCGCCTGAGGCAGAGGCCACAGAGCTATCCCCAGCGCCCGGGCCATCTTTGCTCCAATGGAGCCTTGGCTGCGGGAGGGGAAGAGAGAGACAGAGAGGAGAGCGCGGCGGAGGGGTGGAGAAGCAAACGGGCGCTTCTCCTGTGTGCCCTGGCCGGGAATCGAACCCGGGTCCTCCGCACGCTAGGCCGACGCTCTACCGCTGAGCCAACCGGCCAGGGCTCTATGCTATCTTATACTTAAATATCTCTTGAACATTTGCTGCTCAGTTGAATTCAGGAGACCATGCCATTTCATTTTGGACTCTGGATTGTCCTGACCACAGCAGAGCCAGGATGTTGTAACAAACCACAGATTAAGTTGGATAACAGAAGTAGTTCAAACCAAGATGTACACTGTAGAGAAATTAAATTAGGTGGAATAGAAAGAAAAACAGTAAAAAACAAAGTTAAGCATTTGCACCAATTTGTTTTTAAAAACCTTACCTGCAAAGACAGGCCTCCGAGTCCCTTTGAGCCACAGTCCTAGCTCAACAAGCTGCAACAGGGCATCCCGATGGGTTGCCAAGGCACATCAAGCTGCGTCTGCCAGTATGAAATGGTAATCAGTGACAGACTGGTGACAAATAATCTGAAAATAATAACATGGGAGCCTACTAAACACTAGTCCATTTAATTGAATGTGATTTCTTTTCAAGGCAATAGTTTTTAACTATGGAAGCAGAGCATTTAGATTCATTTATTTACAGTCACTGCTGTGTCTCTTGAGCCTTTGCATAGATAAAAAAAAAATTAGCAGAAGATGATTATCTAAGACATTTAAAAAAATCCCTTTATGGCAAAGTGTTTTAGGTCACTCAGTCAGTGTGAAAATCAAAGCAACACACACAGGGCCCATTTGATTTGGAATCTGCAGGATGTCACTTGAGCCTCAGGGGACATGTAGAGCAATATAAAACAAAACTGTGGGTACATTTGTGGGATTTATGTCATATTTATGAACCTCTATCTCAGAGAGAGATCATAACAAAAGAAACTTCTATGTCATATTTAATGAGACCTAGTCCCAAAGATATATTGACCAATGGCAGGCATTTCTCCTCCTTTGAAAGGTCAAAATATGTTAAGATTTTGAATAAAGGTGACTTAAAATCACTTACAATACTGATGGGCATATGTTTACACCCCTTCTCCCTGTCAGATGGTTTCAGAGACAGGAGAGCATTATTCTATCATATGCTCTTGTAGTTTTAGGATTGAACCTTTAAAGTGGAAGCAAGAAATTTCCCAGACTACATTGGGACTATTTTTTCTGCAAGTCTACAGCAATAAACCAGTGAGTGCTTTTATTGTGTCCTTTTCAACTATTCCTGTCTGACTGCATTTAGCATTAAAGCCTTCATTTAGGACAAGCCTTGGAGATTTATTCTGGGTGTTAGAAGTACCCAGTCAGAAGTATCAAAAACAAACAAACAATCAGGTATCCTCCTTCTTTTCCATTAGCATATACCATCCCCATGACTGTATCTTCTTGCTTAACCATCATCTATAATTTATGTACAATAGAAGTATTCAAAATCCTTCATAAAACTGAGAATAAGCAACTACCAAAAATATCATTAAAATCTCAACTGAAAACCCTCAAAGAACTCTGAAAGTTCATCAGTTTAAAAAAATCAAAAAAACAAAAATGAAAAGCCCACAACCCCAATATTTAAAGTCCTGAAAGAGAGGAATTTCAGCCACAAATACTATACCCATCAAAGCTATCCTTCAAATATTAAGGAGAAATAAAAACATTCACAGATACAGAAAAGATGAGGGAATTTATCATCAGAAAACACCCACTCCAGGAATTACTAAAGGGGGTTCTCCAATCAGATACAAAGAACAAAAAAAAACAGAGCCACAAGTAAAAGCTCCAAGAAGAACACAATAAAACCAAATTTAAACTGTGACAACAACAAAAAGAAAGAGGGGGAGAAGATGGAGATTAACAGTAGCAAAGGACGATGGAGTGCAAAAGTACTCACAAAATAGTTCGCTACAATGAACAGGGTAGGGACCCTTTTCATTACTCAAAGGTAAACCACCATTGAAAAAACCACCACAGAAGCACATGAGATAAAAAAGATAGCAACAGAGGAAAGATGTATGGAATACAACCAAATAAAAACAAAAGATAGAAAAACGAAAGAGAAGGATCAAACAAGACACAAAACTAACAGAAAGCAAGATATAAAATGGCAATAGGGAACTCACAAGTATCAATAATTACACTAAATGTAAACGGATTAAACTCACCAATAAAAAGGCACAGAGTAGCAGAATGGATTAAAAAAGAAAATCCAACTGTATGCTGCCTACAGGAAACTCATCTAAGTAACAAGGATAAAAACAAATTCAAAGTGAAAGCTGGAAAACAATACTCCAAGCAAATAACACCCCCAAAAAAGCAGGGGTAGCAATACTCATAT
Organism: Saccopteryx bilineata; assembly: GCF_036850765.1. Classification (NCBI taxonomy): domain Eukaryota; kingdom Metazoa; phylum Chordata; class Mammalia; order Chiroptera; family Emballonuridae; genus Saccopteryx; species Saccopteryx bilineata. Next base: position 313,733,982 of record NC_089490.1, read on the forward strand.
CGGATAATGCTGACTACAAGACAGGAAAAGTACTCAGAGACAAAAATGGCCATTTCATAATGGCTAAGGGGACACTGAATCAAGAAGACATAACAATTCTTAATATATATGCACCAAACCAAGGAGCACCAAAATATATAAGACAGCAACTTATTGATCTTAAAACAAAAACTGACAAAAACACAATCATACTTGGAGACCTCAATACACCGCTGACGGCTCTAGATCGGTCATCCAAACAGAGAATCAACAAAGACATAGTGGCCTTAAACAAAACACTAGCACCTGGATATGATAGACATCTACAGGACATTTCATCCCAAAGTGACTGAGTATACATTTTTCTCCAGTGTACATGGATCATTCTCAAGAATTGACCATATGTTGGGCCACAAAAACAACATCAGCAAATTCAGAAAAATTGAAGTTGTACCAAGCATATTTTCTGATCATAAAGCCTTGAAACTAGAATTCAACTGCAAAAAAGAGGAAAAAAATCCCACAAAAATGTGGAAACTAAACAACATACTTTTAAAAAATGAATGGGTCAAAGAAGAAATAAGTGCAGAGATCAAAAGATATATACAGACTAATGAAAATGACAATACGACATATCAGAATCTATGGGAGGAAGCAAAAGCAGTGATAAGAGGGAAGTTCATATCACTTCAGGCATATATGAACAAACAAGAGAGAGCCCAAGTGAACCACTTCACTTCCCACCTTAAGGAACTAGAAAAAGAAGAACAAAGACAACCCAAAACCAGCCGAAGAAAGGAGATAATAAAAATCAGAGCAGAAATAAATGAAATAGAGAACAGAAAAATTATAGAAAAAATTAATAGAACAAGGAGCTGGTTCTTTGAAAAGATCAACAAAATTGACAAACCTTTGGCAAGACTTACCAAGGAAAAAAGAGAAAGAACTCATATAAACAAAATCCCAAATGAAAGAGGAGAAATCACCACGGACACCATAGATATACAAAGAATTATTGTAGAATACTATGAAAAACTTTATGCCACTAAATTCAACAACCTAGAAGAAATGGATAAATTCCTAGAAAAATACAACCTTCCTAGACTGAGTCAAGAAGAAGCAGAAAGCCTAAACAGACCTATCAGTAGAGAAGAAATAGAAAAAACCATTAAAAACCTCCCCAAAAATAAAAGTCCAGGCCCTGACGGCTATACCAGCGAATTTTATCAAACATTCAAAGAAGACTTGGTTCCTATTCTACACAAAGTCTTCCAAAAAATTGAAGAAGAAGCAATACTTCCAAACACATTTTATGAGGCCAACATAACCCTCATACCAAAACCAGGCAAGGATGGCACAAAAAAAGAAAACTACAGACCAATATCTCTAATGAATACAGATGCTAAAATACTAAACAAAATACTGGCAAATCGAATACAACAACATATTAAAAAATAATACATCATGATCAAGTGGGATTCATCCCAGAATCTCAAGGATGGTTCAACATACGTAAAACGGTTAACGTAATACACCATATCAACAAAACAAAGAACAAAAACCACATGATCTTATCAATAGACGCAGAGAAGGCTTTTAATAAAATACAATACAATTTTATGTTTAAGACTCTCAACAAAATGGGTATAGAAGGAAAATATTTCAACATGATAAAGGCCATATATGATAAACCATCAGCTAACATCATATTAAATGGCACTAAACTGAAGGCTTTCCCCCTTAAATCAGGAACAAGACAGGGTTGTCCACTCTCTCCACTCTTATTTAATGTGGTACTAGAGGTTCTAGCCAGAGCAATCAGACAAGACAAAGAAATAAAAGGCATCCATATCGGAAAAGAAGAAATAAAGGTATCACTTTTTGCAGATGATATGATCCTATACATCGAAAACCCCAAAGAATCCACAAAAAGACTACTAGAAACAATAAGCCAATACGGTAAGGTCGCAGGATACAAAATTAACATACAGAAGTCAATAGCCTTTCTATATGTCAACAATGAAACAACTGAGAACGAACTCAAAAGAATAATCCCCTTCACGATTGCAACAAAAAAATAAAATACTTAGGAATAAACATAACAAAGAATGTAAAGGACTTATATAATGAAAACTATAAACCCTTGTTAAGGGAAATCGAAAAAGATATAATGAGATGGAAGAATATACCTTGTTCTTGGCTAGGAAGAATAAATATAATCAAGATGGCTATATTACCCAAAGCAATATACAAATTTAATGCAATTCCCATCAAACTTCCAATGACGTTTTTTGAAGAAATAGAGCAAAAAATCATCAGATTTATATGGAACTATAAAAAACCCTGAATAGCCAAAGCAATCCTAAAGAAAAAGAATGAAGCTGGGGGCATTACAATACCTGACTTCAAACTCTATTATAGGGCCACGACAATCAAAACAGCATGGTATTGGCAGAAAAATAGACACTCAGACCAATGGAACAGAATAGAAAGTCCAGAAATAAAACCACATATATATAGTCAAATAATTTTTGATAAAGGGGCCAACAACACACAATGGAGAAAAGAAAGCCTCTTCAATAAATGGTGCTGGGAAAACTGGAAAGCCACATGCAAAAGAATGAAACTGGACTACAGTTTGTCCCCCTGTAATAAAATTAACTCAAAATGGATCAAAGATCTAAACATAAGACCTGAAACAATTAAGTACATAGAAGAAGACATAGGTACTCAACTCATGGACCTGGGTTTTAAAGAGCATTTTATGAATTTGACTCCACAGGCAAGAGAAGTGAAGGCAAAAATTAATGAATGGGACTACATCAGACTAAGAAGTTTTTGCTCAGCAAGAGAAACTGATAACAAAATAAACAGAAAGCCAACTAAATGGGAAATGATATTTTCAAACAACAGCTCAGATAAGGGCCTAATATCCAAAATATACAAAGAACTCATAAAACTCAACAACAAACAAACAAACAATCCAATAAAAAAATGGGAAGAGGATATGAATAAACACTTCTCCCAGGAAGAAATACAAATGGCCAACAGACATATGAAAAGATACTCATCTTCTTTAGCTATTAGAGAAATGCAAATCAAAACGGCAATGAGATACCACCTCACACCTGTTCGATTAGCTGTTATTAGCAAGACAGGTAATAGCAAATGTTGGAGAGGCTGTGGAGAAAAAGGAACCCTCATCCACTGTTGGTGGGAATGTAAAGTAGTACAACCATTATGGAAGAAAGTATGGTGGTTCCTCAAAAAACTGAAAATAGAACTACCTTATGACCCAGCAATCCCTCTACTGGGTATATATCCCAAATACTCAGAAACATTGATACGTAAAGACACATGCAGCCCCATGTTTATTGCAGCATTGTTCACAGTGGCCAGGACATGGAAACAACCAAAAAGCCCATCAATAGATGACTGGATAAAGAAGATGTGGCACATATACACTATGGAATACTACTCAGCCATAAGAAATGATGACATTGGAACATTTACAGCAAAATGGTGGGATCTTGATAACATGATACGAAGCGAAATAAGTAAATCAGAAAAAACCAGGAACTGTATTATTCCATACATAGGTGGACATAAAAGTGAAACTAAGAGACATTGATAAGAGTGTGGTGGTTACGGGGGGAGGGGGGAATGGGAGAAGGAAAGGGAGTGGGGAAGGGCACAAAGAAAACAAGATAGAAGGTGACAGAGGACAATCTGACTTTGGGTGGTGGGTATGCAACATAATTGAACGACAAGAGACCCTGGACTTGTTATCTTTGAATATATGTATCCTGATTTATTGATGTCACCCCATTAAAAAAATAAAATTATAAAAAAAAAAAAGAAAAGCCCACAATATATTACATATCAGAGAATGAGCCTGCAGTGTTCCTTAACATGTTTCTTAGGGAATGGTCTTAGGAGATGGTCTTTAGTCTGAAAGCTTACGAGCAGAGGGTACAATCTCTGCCAAGGGCTCAAACACGTCTCAGGCATTCAGATTTTATTTCCATTTACATGTATGTTTTCATAAAAAGAAAAGTTCCCAAAACTCATCATAAAAAATAAAAATAATTCAATAGAAAAATTAAGAAATGAGATGGGAATTTATTCAAGTATTTAAAAATACAGCAGATACTTAGCTACATCAAAGAAGAGCAAAACTACTGCTGTAGTTAGATAGCTCCATGGAAGAGTAGGGAAAGCCCAGAAATAGATCCAAGTCTATGTAAACACTTGATGTACCATCAAGGCAGTGTTTCAGATCAAGGCATAACGATCCAGTCAGTGGTGCTGGTACAGCCAGGTCTCCATGTTGGAGATAATTTGGGTTCGTATACTTACCTTTGTCACACTGAGCTCCATATGCTTGAATACATACACTCACATGCAGAGAGAGAAGGAAAGACAAAGGACAAGGAAGGCAGGGACAGGAAGGAGAGGAAAGAATTCCTTGGCAAAGCACCAAATGCAGAGCCATAAACATAATGCATTTGACTATATAACTACATTTAACTTCTTTGTTTCTCAAACAAATTAAAAAAATAATAATAAAAAAATAATAAATAAGGAGTAAAACATTTTGCAACATATGCTAAAGAGTTTGTCTCTAATGTGGAAAGAGGCCTTCCTTACAGATTCACAAACACAACCTAAATACTCCACTAGAAAAATGTGCAAAGAACATTCATTTATTAATTCAACAATTATTTGCTATGCATCTAGCATCTACTATGTGCCAGCTGTTAACCAAATTTGACAGCATAGAAGAAAATACAAGCATATAGTAAAAATAAACCCATAATAAGTCAAGGTAGTTTTATGGGAAATGAAAACTGAGCCTGACACTGATATGAAGTGGAAAGTACTATATTTTGTACAAGGCAGTCAAAGAATGCTTCTCATACCCTGGTAATTAACAAAAGATGAAATCAAAAAGCTTATAAACACATTACTGGTATTCATAGAAGTATAAAAGAAAACATTACAATATCATTTCCTCCCTGGTCATATTAGTTTCAATCATTGAATTATAAAATCCAATAATAACCATGGTGTAAGAAGGGAACACTTGTACATGGAAGTAAATTAACTTTCACACCTTCAAAAACTATTGTAAGAAAAAATAGAAAATGTGATGTAAATGTCTCTCTTTAAAATTCTAAACAGTAAAAAAATCTGAAAAGTTTGGCAAGAAAGAAAAAAAAAATACTCTTAATCTTATTTATTTATTTTTTTAGCTAGAAAGGCAGGGACATCAAGCTGCTCCTGTGTGACTGGGGGATAGAGCTGGCAACCTCTGCGCTCCAGGAGGGGGCTCCACCTAACTGAGCTATCTGGCCAGGGCTTAATTTTATTATTATTAATATTTTAGAGACAGAGAGAGGAGGGAAAGAGAAGGGAGGGGGAAGGGAAGTATTCATTTTTCTTACACTCGATCGTGCATTCATTGGTTGCTTTCCGCATGTGCCCTGATTGGATCAAAATCGCAAACTTATTGTTTTGGGGACACTCTTAACTGGCTGAGCCAACCATCCAGGGCCTATATTATTAATCTTAAAACCCTTGTAGAGCTTTTAAAATTTTCTATAGTCTATACCTTTTAAGATAGTTATCATTATGGAGCACATGAAGTTTTATAGATTAGTTTTTTGACCTAGCAATTATGTTACATATTTTTTTTACTTAGCTTATACTTATTATTTTATTGGCTCAGTCAAATGCCAGTGAATATGTACACATTTCCTCCCTGTTGAACTGCTAGTGGCAAAACTAAAATATCTACTCTTAATATAAGCTCTTTACCAGTTTCATTCCACACATAAAAATCAACACTCTCTTAATAAAAGGTAATTGTAATTTGAAAGAAAAAAATATCTTTTTCCCACCATTGTATATTGTCATGTAAATTGCAGTTCAGTATTTACAAAATAATGTTAAATTAAAAATAAAGTTTAGAACCATCTTTTGGGTGTCCTACTTACAAAGACAAAATTTACATACCACAGAGAAAGAGTATATTTTCTTGTCATGTCAAGATTTCAAAAAATGACTGAAATAAACAATATAATAGTGAAACATTTTTTATTGTCAATTACTGTTGGAAGAGTCATAATAAATACTGCTAAAAACTTGAACAAATGAGTCTTAGAACATTTACACAGTGTAGGAGGTTTGCTGTAGAGTTGGCTGAAAGTTAAAAATTATGTCTCAGCTTATGATATTTGTTAGATTCTGTTTTAAGAATGCAGTAGCTTTTCTGAGCTATTACAGAAAAGATAGGCTGAAGATGTATTATTTTGTTAAATATTATTTATTGATTTTAGAGAGAGGAGAGAGAGAGAGAGAGAGAAAGGCATGGGGGGAGGAGTAGGAAGCATCAACTCCTAGTTGTTTCTGGTATGTGCCATGACTGGGGTGGGGTTTTGAACCTGCGACCTCCAGTGCAGGGGTCGGGAACCTATGGCTCGCGAGCCAGATGTGGCTCTTTTGATGGCTGCATCTGGCTCACAGACAAATCTTTAATAAAAAATATAATAATGTTAAAGATATAAAACAGTCTCATGTATTACAATCCATTCATTTCCTACCACTCATGTTCATGGTTGTGGGTGGCTGGAGCCAATCACAGCTGTCCTCCGGGACAACACCAAATTTTTATTGGATAATGTGTAACATACATGGATCGTTGTATGGCTCTCATGGAATCACATTTTAAAATATGTGGCTTTCATGGCTCTCTTAGCCAAAAAGTTCCTGACCCCTGCTCTAGTGGTACAGCCAATTTAAGTACATTTTCTTTAAAAAATTGTTGCAGATAAAATTGTAGGTGTAATAGAATATTTTAAATTAATTTATTGTATCATTATTTTTTCACACAGAAGTTGAAGCCATACATTTATAAAGTGCTATAGGAGTTACTAGTGTGACTGTGGTTAATTTTGTTTTTCACAATGTCTTCAAGTTATAGTAGAGTGTATACAATGATAAATAAATACAAAATAAACTTAAAAATATTTTATAACAAGGAAATTTTTCTGGACATTTTGTGTCAACTACTTAGATTTGTCAAGCCACGAGCATGTTAGCTCTCTATCCCAGTGGGTCATTGGCCAGTGAAGCTTCCGCCATGCGTTTCTTCACCATGACATCAGCGAGATCAGTGAGGAGATCAGGCTTCTGAGCCTGGAGTTTATCTGAAATCTAAAAGAGCTGGCATTTCAGAAAAGAACTCAGAAGGTAGACTTCATGTAGATTTAGCTGGAATTATTAAAACCTGTGATGTTTGTCTGAAGGAAGATAATAAAGATGGCAAAATTGAAAGACCCAGAGAAAAGTTATCAGTCAAAGCATACATCAAACATTTGGAAATCTGCAATGGCAACAACGGCATGACACATTAATGCCTAGAAACAAAACTTGGACAAAATAAAAAGCAGCCTTTTGAGTCTTTCTGATACCTGAATTTTTATGCTGTAAATTTTGTTCTTTTGGGGAAAAATATCAAAATCATAGTAAAACACTATAAGCTGAAAGTTGAAAAAAAAAGAGATTTGTCAAGCAAACATAAAGGTGCATTGCTTATTGTTTTTATTAAGAAAGATACAAGTTTAGAGATTTCTAGAATAAAAAATGAAGTATATAAAATGGTAGTCAACAAATATTTTCAGAAAAACAAACACTAAATATTTACTTCCAGATGACATTTTATCAATAAATAAAAAAGTAACTGCTATTCAAAAGAAATTTGCATGAAAGAGGGAACATTTTTATAAGGATATTTGGAAATGCTTCCATCATTAAATGATTTTAATGCCTAAAACATTGTGTTAACTATAAACCCTCTCTTATCTATATGCTTTAAATACAGAGACAGAATTTTCTAATCTGCTTAAAAATCTTTCAGTAAAAACTCTTTCTTAATAAAAAGTTTCAGTGGATTTAACATGCTTATTACAAATGTAATTAATTAAGGAATTCTAATTTTTTTGTAATGTCAACAGACTGACATGAAGGTAAATAGAAATCTCAACAAAACCAATTCTTTATTTTGTGGACAGTTTGGAAAACCAGTAGAGTGAGTCAGCAAATGGAGTAAATATTACATGCCTTTTCAGTCAAGTTATCTTGGTGAGATAACTTTTTCAAATACAACAAGCATTAAACCAAATGTCAATCAACACATGAAAGGATTAACAATTTATGGTAATGAATGGAATAAAAGGAATGAATTATTAATACATGCATCAACATGGATTAATCCCAAAATAACTGATCTGAGTAAAAGGAACCATGCAAGAAAAAGGTAGATACTGTCTGACTTATTTTTACAAAAACTAGGATATTCAAACTATAGTGACATAATATAGGCCATTGGTTGTCTAGAGATGGAATAGAGTAAGGGAAGGTTCTAAAGGGGTGAAAAGGAAGTTGTTTTGGAGGTAGTAATTGAAATGTTTATTATCTTGACAGTGAAGATGGTTTCAAGTAAGTGTATATACAAATGTCACAAATAATCAAATGTACAACTTAAATGTGCAGTTTATCTTCAATTAAAGTTGTAAAAAATCAAAACAATAAAAAGCAAGAATCATAAATGAAAAAATACATAATCATTTGAACTTAAAACTGTACCTCTACTTTTTAAAACACCCTACAGTCGTCCCTCACCATATTGTGATTCACTTTTTGCGGTCCATTGTATCATAGATTTTTAAATTGTATATGTCTAATTTTGTATTGCTTTTTTGCTATATTGCAGGATTTTGTGGTATATAGTTATTTTTACATATTTATTATTTTAATTATTTTTGTAATTAAACAAATAAAATACATGTGGAAAAGGTTAATAACACTGTGGGAAAAGGTTTGTAAGAGTGTGGGAAGATTTATAAAGCCTTAAAATATATAAAATACTAAAATAAATATAAGGTCACTACTTTGTGGATTTTTGCCCATCATGGGGGGATTCTGGAACCTAACCCCCACAATAGACGAGGGACCACTGTATTTAGAAATTCAAAGGACAGGCCACAAACTGGGAGTCACTTTGTAAATTAGATATCTAATAAAGGACTTGTTGGAATATGTAAAGAACTTTTAAAAATCAATAATAAGAAAATAAATGGACAAAAGATTTGAACAGATACATTACCAATGAAGAAATAAAGACTCAAAGAAACACACACAAAAAATGCATACTTAATAGTATGTCATTAAAAACATTTAAATAAAAGAGCAATAATATAACACAATACATTGCATTAGGACTCATAACAAAGTACCACAGGATAGGTCGTATTGATGAGAAAAGCTTTCTCTTTCCTTCTAGTTTCTTTTGGCTAGTCTAAGAATTAAGTTGATAGTAGATTAACAAGAAAACAATAACTACATTTAATTGCTTGCATATGTACAGGCTTTCCATAAGGATACGGGAACTTGAAGCACATATGCTAACTGGAGTGGAGGGGAAGGAGTTAATGGTTTGGAACATCAAAGGGGAGAAAGTAATTCATATGGAAAAGTAAATGTTTACTAAACAAATGCTTACTTGTTTGGTAAAGCAATGTTCAGTGTTTGGTAACAAATGTCTCTGGGCAGAGACAATGGGACACAGAATGGAGTCAGATCTCTAGGTCTTGCCAAGTGTTTGCCATTGCACCAAACCCATAGTCTTCATACATATTTCTGGTGATAGCTCTATTTCAATCTAAATTCTTTTTGGCAATTAGAAGTAAAGTCAAAGATTCTGCTTGAGTACTCTGTTTCTTAAAAATAAAATAATCCTCATGCCAAAGATATTAATCTGGTGATGGTAAATTTTGCTTTCTTACAGTGGCATAAACAACAGAAATTTATTTGCTCATGATTCTTCTTGGCTTATTGATAGCTGTCTTCTCCCTGTACCTGGTCTTCTCTCTGCATGTCTGTGTCTTAATCTCTTCTTATGAGGACAAGAATCATATTGGATGAAGGCCCACCTATAAGACCTCTTTAAAGTTCTTATCTCCAAATATATTTATACATTCTAAGGCATTAGAGGTTAATATTTCAACATATGAATGGGGGGGAGCACACAAATCAGCCCATAACACATACATACCTGAATGGCAAAACAACTTAAAAATATTTATATGTTACATTCAAAGAGCTCATGAGGATGTGGAGAATAAGACTCATTTATTCCTGGAAAGAATACAAAATGGTATGCCCATGGAGATCATGCATTTATTTTATCAGCCAGCAATATCATTCTTAGGCATTTACCCAAAAGATATTAAAGCATATGTTCACACAGAGATTGTATATAAATGTTTACAACAGTTTTATTCATAATAGCCCCAAATTAAAATAACCAAAATATGTATCAATTGGTGAATAAATAAATAAATTGTATATCCATACAAAAATTTCTAACCATATATAAAAAGGAATAAACCACTGAAACATTAAACTGCTTGGATAATCTCAAAAGCATTGTGCTTTTTAAAAAAAAATAGCAAGCCACAAAAGGCTAAGTGAAAGAAGGCAGACACAAAAGTGATACAATTTATATGACTTTGGAAAAGGAAAAATTATAGGGAAAAAATTAGATCAGTGATTGTCAGGGGCTAGGATGGGCTAGGCTTAGTTTTAGAGGGTGTAGTTTATGAGGTGAGGAAAATGTGGCTACATAATTGTATACATTTTTCAAAATTCAAACTTTGCTCTTAAAGAAAGTAAATTTTACTATATACAAAATTTGCCTGAATAAGCTTGAGTATTTTTAAAAATATATCAAAAATAGTAAGCTTAAGAATAGACCATGGAGACCCTGGACAATTTGCTCAGTGGATAGAGCATCAGCCCAGGTGTGGGTGTCATAAATTCAATTCCCAGTCAGGGCACACAGGAGAAATGATCATCTGCTTCTATTCTCTTCCCTCTCCCCTTCCTCTCCCTCTGCCACTGTCACAGCCAGTGGGTCAATTGGTCCAAGCAACAGCCTTAGATGCTGAGGATAGCTCCGTCGGTCTCAGCATTGGCCTCAGATGGAGGTTGCTGGGTAGATCCCAGTTGGAGTGCATGCGAGAGTCTGTCTATCTCCCTTACTCTTATTCAAAAAATAAATAAAATAGAGCAGACCATGAACTTGCTGAAAAATAAAACATTAAACAAATATTTTTAAAATTACAAGATATATTCAGTCACAATGTCCTTACTAAAATAAAATAGTATTGATAATGACATTTTTAACTCATTGAATTTTAATTTCTTTTTGTGTATGCCTACATGCTACCTATAAAAATATTAACATAGGTACATATGTATAATTTATAAATAAATAACTAGATATGAAAAGGAGATGCATGTTTACATTTTAATTTACCCTAAAGCATGAACACTCAAATATTTGGATATCACTGATTTAGGTTTCTTTTAATTTTTCATTATTACAATAAATAATTCTCAAGCTTATATCTCTGTACTTAGAGCTTTTTTTTTCATCTTGGATTTCTCTCTTTTGAAAGAAGACTGACATAATTTAGTTTAATAAATGCATTTTTAAAATTATGAAACTTACATATTCAACTGTTTACAAAGTTGTTGAACTGCTTGACCAGGCGGTGGCACAGTGGATGGAGGGTCAGCCTGGGACACTGAAGACCCAGATATGAAACCCCGCGGTCTCTGGCTTGAACGCAGGTTCACCAGCTTCAGTGTGGGATCAGAGACATGACTTCGTGGTTGCTGGCTTGAGCCCAAGGTCTCTGGCTTGAGCTAGTAGTCACTGGTTCAGCTGGAGCCCTCCAGTCAAGGCATGTATGTAATGACCAAACTAAGGTAACACAACTATGAGTAGATGCTTTTCATCTCTCTCTCTCTTCCTATCTCTCTGTCACTGTCTGTCCGCCCCCCCCCCCACTCTTGCTTAACAAAACAAAACAAAACAAAGTTGTTGAACCCATGTACCTTGCCACAGTGAGTGAAAGTACATGTTCCACTATAAGTGGTCAGCACTGACTAATGTAATTTTAAGTTTTCTTTATTATATTATAACATATTTATTCTATTATTCTTTAGATTTTTAAATATAGTAAATTGCTTTTAGCAATGTCTTTCAGCAGCTATTAAAGTCTTACAAACATGGTTTTATCTATTGATATAGTGTATTATATGCATTGATTTCCTTATATTAAGCCATCTTTACATTTCTAAATGGACTGTATAATTTCAAATACTTGCTGGCACAGCTGGCCCAGTGGTTGGTAATGGCTATTCATAGCTTTGTCAGCTGACTCCCAAGTCCCCATTCCTCCCGAAACCTGGTCCTTCAATAGATGTTTGTTTTCTCATTCTTACTCCTGCATATTTTTCCTCATTATCTCAAGTACTTGTGTATATTTCTCTGTCAAGTGACTATTTTCATCGTATGCCAATGTCTTCAACTCCTTAAAATGGTTGTTTGTCCTTCATTTTTTTCTTTACTGAGTAGACCCCTACAACACCTACGTCCAGTACAGTCTCCCGGAAAAGACGTGGCTTTTCCTTCGGGGATTTCAGGGCTCTCTACTTAAGCTTGGAGCTTTTGCTGAGCTCTGTAAGTGCAGCCATCAACCACACACTGAGCAATGCAGTCTAGATTACAGTTTATATCAGGGAGTCAGAGCTGCTACCTAAATACACTTTATCATCCATCTTACCCGCCAGAGGGAAGCTTTCACGCACACACCAGACCAAGTGACATACATTTTACAACAGGACCTAATTCCTAGTCATCTGAGAGAATGAAAGCAAACGGCAACACCAGCAGGAAAAAACAAATAAACCAATAAGGAAGATAGTCTTTGATACTTAAAACTGTCATAAATGCTGTTAAGATCCTCTCGCTAATATTTATGGAATAAATCCTCTGAGGCCAACAATACAAAGCAGCCAATACTAGTTAAATAATGCTTATGCTTTCCCATGAGAAAGAAATCCACAATTCTCAATTCTGACTACACATCAAAACAAATAGATCTTTAGAAATATACTTGGACCCAACACTCAGATATTCTTGTTAGTGGATCTGGGATGAGGACTGACTATCTGTATTTTTTAAAGCTACATGTAAGATTCTAATGCTGAGCCAAAATTTAAAACCACTGGTTTTGAACCTGGGAACTAGATGGGCTTGGGAAAGTATTCTTTTCCTGAAAAGTTTTAGCACAAAGGAATTCTAAAATCTAAAAGTTCTAGAACTTTATTTTTAGCCAGTTAATCAACGTATATATTAAATAAGACCAACAGACCATTTTTTCAAGGATTAACAATCCTAAAACAAGTGCCAGAGTTACTCTGTATGGGATAAAATTACATATCAGGTGAAACGGGGCCTAGAGATCTCTCTGGATTTTATCTGTCCTGCCGGTCCATTTCCAACAGCGTAAAGCTGCACAACTGTGTGCTGTTTGACAAGACAGTCTTTCCCATAAGCCTTTCTTCTCTAAATCTAATCTTAGCTTAATCCTGTCTTTTGAAAAAAAAAAGTTTATTGTATTGATTTTAGAAAGAGAGAAGAAGGGAGACAACAACATTGGTTTGCTCCTGTATGTGCCCTGACCAGGGTTTGAACCAGCAACCTCTGAGCTTCAGGACAATGCTCTAACCAACCGAGCAATTGGGGCACAGCAAGACAGTCTTTTCCTTAGAAGACATGTGTTGGTGTACTTATGCAGGGCATAATAGTATTTAGAGGCCCCAAAACAGTAACATAAGATGATATGGAGATATGGAAAGTAAAATAATCTCGGTTTGTTAAACCCATTTGTTCAGCTGGACATTTCTTCCAAATTTGAGGGAGCTGCTAGCAAATAGTCATATATTATATATACATAGGTGGGCTGGAACAGGCAAAGGCTGGACCCAGAGAGAACACTGCTGCAAAATCAAGAGGAGACAGTGGCATGGGCAGTGCAGCAATTTGGGGAGGAGTGTTATCTCTCTATTGGTGACCAGAAGAGCAGGAAATCTTTTCCTAAGGGCGCTGCAATCAGAAGTAAGTCTTTCTAAAAAGAACGGTCTAAACTTCAGTGTTGTGGCTATAGGAAGATGGTAGTATTTAAGAAGAAAAAGACCACTGTGTCTGCAGAGAGAGCTGTTTTACCTGGGGAGCAAGTTGGTGTGACTTAAAGAATTAATCTTGGGGTCTCTACTAACACAGATAACTGAACTCAATAAAAGTTGTAATCATTTATCAACCCCTCAAAAATATTAATAATAACCCTTAGACAGATTTGTATGTAATTTATTGCTGGTGTGTTTCAAAGCAGTCGTTTTCCCTTTACACAATAGTTGTGCAGAATTTTACATATCGTTTTTCATCTCTAAACTCATCCTTTGTCCTCTACTCTGAATTTCACATACTTTAAAGTTAGCTGCTTTCTTATTGTTTACTGCTAATAGAAAACATTAGGGTGGGGCTGGAAGAAGGAAGTAGAGAAGAAGGATGAGGATTTTCTTGTTTTTGTCAGCTAGTTCCAGCCTTCAGCTTCCCTGGGCACTGGGCTTACCATCAGAGGCCTCAGCAAGAGCTAGTGATGCCCCTTCCTCAGAGATCAGAAGATCTAGGTTCCAATAACTCCAATTCATCCCTTATCCTGCAGCTATTTTCTCTGCCTTACCCCAGGGTTCCCCCTTTCCCTTTGAGCCTTCCAAATAGAGTCTATGTAGCAAATCTTCCCCTCTCTTGGAAATGCTTAATGTACTTTTTGTCTTCCTGACTGGACCCTGCCCAGTACAAAAGGCAAGTGCAAACATATAATTGTGCTTTTTTATATACATGATTTGTTCAAGCAATCAACATTTACTAAGCATCACTGTCCAGAAGGGAGTGTCTCAGGTTTAAAAGTAATGATTTATATAATTCAAATATACAAGTAAAATTCAATAATAAAATGTGTTGAAGAGTATAAAATATATAAAGTGTTATACTTTCTTATGTTATTTACTTCACAACACCTCTTTAATTATAAAGCTAACTACTGCTATTTCCAACCATTATTTTCGCAGTTGAGTCATCACTCAAGGTCTGGCCATGTTTCTGTAATAATATCAGCCTCTCAAGATCACACTGCTCTGAATCTCCCCTCTTCCATATCTTCCACTCAAGCCTACAGCCTCCTTGAATCCGTGGACTCTAGAGGAGTGGACAAGTGTCAATTGTCCTCAGTTCTCATGCAGTAAGACCCAATGTGGGCCAACTTCCAATGCCTTGGGTTGACTTAGAGTAGTCCTTTGTAAATTTTTATGTTTGAATTCCAAAAATATTAATAAGGCACTACTATGAACTGACTGGATTACTTTCTCAGGTCCCATAGAATGCTCAGTGTGAAATATATTCAATAATTTTGAGCTCATGAAGGGTGTCCAGATTTAATATTGAGTTATGGAATGTAATTATTTCCTGCATAAAACTCAGAATATCATTCAGATAACTGGATTCTTCTGGGCTTTTTGCTTGTTTGTTTCATATTTTCCCACCCACACACTGACAGTTCTTTTCTACTCTTGGAGCTCTTGGGTCTTGTAACGCTACACGTAGGAGTAATGTACACTCTATTGTACCTATTTTCTCAAGCTTTATTTAAAAATTTTAAACAATTGGGCACTATTGTACTCAGCTCATAAGACAAGAACTCAACATTTTTTAAAATTAATTTATTGTGTTTACATAGATTCTAATGTCACCCGTGTTCCCTAGTACATCCCTCCTGTTTCCTTCCTGTAATGCCCTCCCCCCTTCCCTCCAGGCTTTGCTTTTCTGCTCTTGTCCCATCCTATCAGCTTATCATTCCCTTTCCCTCTGTCCGCTTTCCTTCTGGATCCTTTGATCCTGCCTCTGTCTCTATTCTGCTCCTCAGTTCATATTGTTCATCGGATTCCTCATATGAGTGAGGTCATATGACATTTTTCTTTCTCTGACTGACTTATTTCACTTAACATAATAGTTTCCAGTTCCAACATGTTGTCACAAAAAATAATATTTCCTTCTTTTCCATGGTCCCATAGTATTCCATTGTATATATGTACCACTGCTTTTTAATCCACTTGTCCATTGACGGACACTTGGGCTGTTTCCAGGTCTTGGCTATTGTAAACATTGCTGCCATAAACATGGGGGTGCATTTCACCTTTTCAAACTGTGATCTGGTATTCTTGGGGTATATTCCTGAGAGTGGGATGGGTGGATCAAAAGGCAGTTTGATTTTTAATTTTTTGAGGAATCTCCATACTGTTTTCCATGGTGGCTGCACCAGTCTGCATTCCCCCCAGCAGTGCAGGAGGGTTCCCTTTTCTCCACATCCTCGCCAGCACTTACTCTGTGTTGTTTTGTTGATGAGCACCATTCTTACTGGTGTGAGGTGATATCTCATTGTGGTTTTAATTTGCATTTCTCTAATGATTAGTGATATTGAGCATTGTTTCATATGCCTATTGGTCATCTGTATGTCCTCTTTGGAGAAGTGTCTATTCATCTCTTTGGACCATTTTTTGATGGATTGTTTATCTTCCTGGTGTTGAGTTTTACAAGTTCTTTATAAATTTTGGTTATTAACCCCTTATCAGACATATTGTTGAATATGTTCTCTCATTGTGTGGTTTGTCTTTTTATTTTGCTCATATTGTCTTTAGCTGTGCAAAAGCTTTTTAGTTTGATATAGTCCCATTTGTTTATCCTGTCTTTTATTTCATTTGCCTGTGGAGTTATATAAATCGCTAATATATTGCTGTGAGTGATGTCGGAGAGCTTATTGCCTGTGTTTTCCTCTAGGATGCTTTTGGTTTCATGACTTACATTTAAGTCTTTTATCCATTTTGAGTTTATTTTTGTGATTGGTGTGACTTGGTGATCTAGTTTCATTTTTTGCAGGTAGCTGACCAATTTTTCCAACACCATTTGTTAAAGAAACTGTCTTTACTCCATTGTATGTTATCACCACCCTTGTCAAATATCAATTATTCATAAAGGTGCAGGTTTATTTCTGGGTTCTCTGTTCTGTTCCATTGATCTATAGGCCTGTTCTTATGCCAGTACCAAGCTGTTTTGAGTACAATGGCCTTGTAGTACAACTTGATGTCCGGAAGTGTGATACCACCCACTTTATTCTTCTTTTTCAAGATTGCTGAGGCTATTTGTGTTCTTTTTTGGTTCCATATGAATTTTTGGAATATTTGTTCTATATCTTTGAAGTATGTCCTTGGTATTTTCATAGGAATTCCATTGAATTTATAAATTGCTTTGGGTAATATGGACATTTTAATGATGTTTATTCTTCCTAGCCATGAACATGGTATATGCTTCCACTTGTTTGTATCTTTCTTGATTTCTTCTATCAGTATTTTATAGTTTTCTGAGTACAAGTCTTTAACCTTCTTGGTTAAATTTACTCTTAGGTATTTTATTTTATTTTTTTGTTGCAATAGTGAAGGGGATTGTTTTCTTAATTTCTCTTTCAGACAGATCATTGTTAGTGTATAAAAATGCCTCTGATTTCTGAGTATTAATTTTATATCCTGACACCTTGCTGAATTCATTTATCAGTTCCAGTAGTTTTTTGACTGCGACTTTAGTGTTTTCTAGGTACAGTATCATATCATCAGCAAATAATGATAGTTTTAATTCTTCTTTTCCAATTTGGATGCCTTTTATTTCTTCTTGTTGTCTGATTGCTGTGGCTAGGACTTCCAGAACTATATTGAATAAAAGTGGTAAAAGGGGGCACCCCTGCCTTGTTCCTGATTTTAAGGGGAATGTTTTTAACTTTTGCCCATTGAGTATGATGTTGGTTGGCTGTGGGCCTGTCATAGATGCCTTTATCATGTTGAGGTATGTTCCCTATATTCCCACTTTGCTGAGATTTTTATCATAAATGGGTGCTGGATTTTATTGAATGCTTTTTCTGCATCTATTGATATTATCATGTGGTTTTTGTCCTTCCTTTTGTTTATGTGATAAATCACATTGATTGATTTGCAAATATTGTACCAGCCTTGCCTCCCCAGAATAAATCCCACTTGATCATGGTATATGATTTTTTTTCATGTATTGCTGGATCCAGTTTGCTAATATTTTGTTGAGAATTTTAGCATCTAAATTCATCAGGGATATTGGCTTATAGTTTTCTTTCTTTGTGTTGTCTTTGCCTGGTTTTAGAATCAGAATTATGCTCGCCTCATAAAAGGAGCTTGGAAGTTTTCCCTCCTCTTAAATTTTTTGAAATAGCTTGAGAAGGATAGGAGTTAGTTCTTAAGAACTCAACTTTTTAATAAAGCCCTTCACTTTTATTACTAGGAGGTTTGTATTGATGCTGAGAAAGTCTTATTTAAACTTCTGGGTTAAGCATAATACTTAGAAAATTCTAGAGTATAGTTTTACTTAAGGTGGAAATATACCTATGTTTTTGATCATTTATTTGAGATTTATTTGAGACAGTGTCAAAAGTCTGCATTGTAGTGATGGGTTTCTAATTATGTTCTCTGATTTTCTGGAGAAAATTAAAATATAGTCATTCAATAGTCACTGAAAATGTGTGTGGGTTGGTGTTGGGCAGATAAAATATATTATGTTCACTTTGTTAAAGATGGCGCTGCCCATGTGGAAGCCCGTTGTCCACGTGATAACATTCATTGCCCTTCCTGCTTGGGATGGGCGTGATTGTACTAATGTGTGTTGGGGGAGGGCTTTCGTGCTAAAAGGTTTTAAAAGGAGGAGAGATCACATTGTTCCAAGAGAAGAGTGATTACATTCTAGGAGCAGCCCATGCTAGAGGAGAGCAGTGTAAGACCATGCAGGGGAGAGGAGAAGCAGTCAAGATGGCAGAGTGCTGAAAGAGAAGCCAGTTAGTGCAGAGTTTGTGCAGAGAGAAGGAGATAGGAAACAGAGGTGAATAAGTGGGTTTTGGAGCCCAGTGTATGTTTTTACTTGCCTGCCAGGTGCAAGCTAGGATTAAAGATAATGGCCCACCAGTTCTTGGCTCTGTTGTTTCATTACAGACTGTCCGAATCTAATGTGAACCTGCATGTGAATGGCCACGATTGTAGCTACTGGCTTTACAGCTGGGAGGGCTCTAGCTAAAAAGATAAGAAAGATAAAAATCTACTCATCTCTTTAGAAGCTAGTGAAGAGAGACAAACAATCAAAAATGTATTTTAGAATGAAAGGTAAATTCTAAAGTTCTATGTCACTTAATAAGTATATTCATATGAGAGACAAGCTAATTTCCATTACATATATATCTAAATATCTTCTTGCTTTTGTCTTAAGGGGGTCTCTCTTACTCTGCTGTCCTTTTGCAAAATAACTTTTCTCCCCTGAACCTTTACTCCAATCTATTCTTTACTCAATAACATTCTTAGTGTTCAAAATCCAAGTATCATTTCACATTTTAAACTTTCTTTGGTTTCCCATTAATTTAAAGATTTTTTTTAAAAAAATCTGTAGTCTATTATTTATTTCAAAATATGCTACAGTGTATATACATAAGTCTACCTCTTTCCCATTTCTGTACTATTATCCTTCTGTCAGTTAGAAGCACAGAGAATGTAGTCCAATCAACATTTATAAAAGAATTTAAATCCAATAATCCAGAACAAAAAGAAATACATGAGGAAAGCATATCATAACCTTTGTCCTCTGCATTTTACTTCAGAGAGAGCAATAGACAAATTTAAGAGACATATGGGAAATATCTTAAACAAAACTTTGTGGCTGAGTATATGTGTGGGGTGAAGAAAGAAGATGACAGAGGAGCCCGAGATGAGAAATTTGGCTTTGGTAAGTAGCTTTTTACTTGTAATGAATAGGAGATATGTAATGGTTAGGAAATTGTTAATCTGCCTGCTTTTCTCTCTTAATGGCTCCCTGCCCTTTAATCTGAAATGTAGCAAAAAGTTTACCTTTACAAGAATGTTAGGGAAAGCTTACACTGGGGAGGGAATCTCACAGTTAAGGGAATTTAAATCACAATAGTTGTTTGAAAAAGCCTAGCCACGGGATTTACTGTGAAAAGTTAAGACCTCTAGATTAATTAGAAGCTTAGTTTACAAATCTTAGTCTTTGTTGCCTGAGAAATACAAGGAGTTCCTTGCAGATAGTTCCCAGAGGCACCAGACCTCTGTCATTCTGGAACAACACTAAGGACACCAAATAGACCTGTGCCAGTGTCACAAGGACATTCTGGGGAGGCATCCCTGCAAACTGGACACCCACCTCCCACACACTACTACGTGACTAACTGCATGCTCTATAATGAGTTTACTAACCTCCCAAAAGGTATGTAAACTGGCTATTAAGCCAAGACTGTTAAGGCAGTTCTTTTGGACTGGGGTCCCCTACCTTCTCAAGTTGCTGCAATTTGAATTAAAGACCTACTCAGTCACAGTCTCTCATGAAATTGGCAAAAACCAGGCAACAGACAACATGAATCCCAGCCTGTTCTGGTAACAAAGAGACAAGAAGATGCACAGATTTCTGAGTAGAGCAACTATTTAGATCATACTGTCATTCTCTCAAATAGTGACTAGAGGAGAAACAACATGATAGGTAGAAAGATGAGTTGCCTTGTATGTATTAAATTTGAAGAACTTATATAAAATTGAAATAGAATGGTCAAGTAAGAAAATGAATATATGTGTTTCTATTTACAAAATATATCTGTGCTTAAAATATAGGTCTAGGGCCCCCAGGTAACTGATGATCTTTGAAGTCATTTCTGTCCATGTGTGAAATGGGAAAAAGGGGTCTGAGGAACAGTGCAGATAAAGAAGAGAAACCCTAGGCCCTGGCCGGTTGGCTCAGTGATAGAGCATCGGCCTGACGTGCAGAAGTCCCGGGTTCAATTCCTGGCCAGGGCACAGAGGAGAAGCGCCCATCTGCTTCTCCACCCCTCCCCCTCTCTTTCCTCTCTGTCTCTCTCTTCCCCTCCCGCAGCCTAGGCTCCACTGGAGCAAAGATGGCCCGGGCGCTGGGGATGGCTCCATGGCCTCTGCCTCAGGCGCTAGAGTGGCTCTGGTCTCAACAGAGCGACGCCCCAGATGGGCAGAGCATCGCCCCCTGGTGGACATGCTGGGTGGATCCCAGTAGGGCACATGCGGGAGTCTGTTTGACTGCCTCCCGTTTCCAGCTTCAGGAAAAAAAAATAAGAAAAAGAAGAGAAACCCTACAAGGAAGGCTGGGAAAGGGAAACAGAGAGGTAGGTTACATGGAAGCAGAGAGAGGAGGGTGTTTTGTGGGGAGAAAGATTATAATATTGAGATATTAAGTAAGATAAGGACCAAAAAGTTTTCATGAGACTCAGCAACAACTAATTCCAGTGCTGGGTCAGGGGCTGAGCCGGATGACAGTGGATTGGGCAAGTGAAGAGGCTGCTGAGGAGATGGAGCCTGCAGTATAATCTGTGCTTTGGGCAAGTTTGATTTTTTTTTTAACAGAAAAAAAGATTTGAATAAGTTCTGATAGAAAGTTGCCAGAGCAGGGGGGAAATGAAACTGAATATAGATGAGAGAAGAAAACCTCAGAAGTCGACAATATCTGCATCATCAACTTCTTCATGTCTCCATTTCTTAGTACACAACATATTCTGAGATCTCTCAAATGTTAAAAAAAAAATCTCCTTGAACCCCCCTCATGTCTCTATAGCTACCATTTTATCTGTCTACTCCCTTACACAACAAAAATTCTCACAGCAGGAATCTGTAATCATTGTTTCCACTTTTTACTTCATGTTGGTTACTTAACTCTGATTCTGCTCCTGTTACTCCTCTGAAATGATTTTCATTATGACACCAACACCCTCACTACCGAACATTTCCCAAAGCCAACTTTACAGCATTCTTGATTTCTCTTCCTCTTCCATCTCCTTTACAATATCTTTTCCATTTGAAAATTTTATAAGTTTGACATCCAAGCAACTACCCTATCCACGCCACCATTACCTGCACTAGTGTAGTAGTCTCCCACAGGATTGCCCCAATTCTTTTCTTAACTCCCACACTCCATTCTCCTCACAAAGCCAGAGTAATTTTTTTTTTTTTTTTTAGTAAGCGGAGGGTAGACAGAGACAAACTCCCACATGCGCCCTTACCGGGATTCACCTGCCAAGCCCACTAGGGGGCAATACTCTGCCCATCTGGGTCCATGGTCCTTTGCAACTGGAGCCATTTTTTAGCATGAGGCACAAGCCATGTAGCCATGCTCAGTACCTGCAGCCAACTCACTCTAATCAAGCCATGGCTGCAGGAGGTAAGGAGAAAAGAGAGAGAGAGAGGTGAGGGGGGAATGGCAAATAAGCAGATGGGGTTTCTCCTGTGTGTCCTGACTGGGAATCAAACCTGGAACTTCCACACTCCAGGCTGACACTCTACCACTGAGCCAACCGGCCAGGGCCACAGAGTGACTTTTTTTTTTTTACAACAAAAATTAGATAGTGTTACTCCTTTGCTTAAAACTTTCCATGATTTTCCATTGTATTTCAAATAAAAATAATCTTTTTACCATGGTCTAAAAAAATCCCATATGAATAATCCAGGCTTCATTGCCTGCACATTCAAGCTCACTGCTTACTACTCTTTCCCTTGCATTGTAAGCTCCAGTCACATAGGTGAGGCTCATTCCTGACTTACTTTGTTCTCTTCTCTCTCTACTAGCAGAGCTCTGCTCAAAGACATCCTGGCTTGCACATTTGCATCTTACAGTTTTCACCTCAAGGTCACTTTCTAAGAAAAGGCTTACCCTAGCCTGCAATCATCATTCTGTTTCAGGGCAGCACACTCACTTTCTTTACAGCACTTGTCACTCTGTGAAATCATCTTTCTCATGTGTTTGTTTATTTGTTTTCTGGACCTTATCTGTCCCATTAAATGTTATCATCTTCCTTCAAATATTGAATGTCTCTTTATGCAAATGAAAGTGAATGTAATACAAAACAGATGGAAAGATAAAGAGGGATAGCTTTTTCACTGCAGGGAGAAGGAAGAAAAAATAAAGAGGATGGATACAAATATAAGTAATCTGGTAGGTTTGGTGCCAGGGGAGAAAGCCTCCACCTTAGAGCTTCTACTTCCCCTGAAATAGAAAGAAAGTGAGAATGGTTTGAGCTGCAGCTGGATATCTTCAGTTCATAATGGCCATTAAGAATGATAAGCAAGAGAGAGTTGTGATTATATTCACTTGGAAGGGTGAATCTTTCTAAATAGAGTGTGAATTAGGAGATAGTGAACTAAAAAAGCATGGAGACCAATTACACAAGACTCTAATGAAGTTCAGGGGGAAAAATATGATCATAGACAGGGAAAATGAAAGTACACAGGCCCTGGCTGGGTGTCTCAGTGGTAGAGCATCAGCCAGGCATGTGTATGTCCCGGATTCAGTTCCCAGTCAGGGCACAGAGGAGAAGTGACTATCTGCTTCTCTACCCCTTCCTTTCCTGCTTCTCTCTCTCTCTCCCGCTTCTCTCTCTCTCTCTCTCTCTCTCTCTCTCCCTCTTTTCCCCTCTCACAGCCATGGCTCTATTGGTTTGAGCGTTGGTCCGAGCATGGAGGGTGACTCCGGGGAGCTTCTGCCTCAAGCACTCAGTTGTGAGCATGGCCCCAGATGGGCAGAGCATCGGCTTCAAACGAGGGGTGCTGGGTGGACTCTAGTTGGGGCACATGCGGAAGTCTGTATCTCTATCTCCCTTCCTCTCACTTAGAAAAAAAAAAAAAGAAGAAAAAAAGGAAAGTACACAATCAAACATTCAGCCACTCTTTGGTTCACTGATATTCAGAGTTCCCCCACTCCTCTTCATCTGGAGCCCTCCACTTAGTGATTTACTATTTGCTCATTGTTAAACTTGGGCCAACTGCTTCCTGGTGGCATCAGAGATAGTGCAGAAAAGAGGAGTTATAGTGAGGGAGAACATGGATGGATCAGTGCAAACAACACTGGAAAAAAATAATTTTTGTATACTCTGTGGGGGACAACTCTATATCTGAATGCTTGCACAGGAGTGAATCAACTCAGTAAGGTAGAGGGCATTTCCAAATCACTTTAACTGAGATATGCTGCTGAGACCACCCTGCTGAGTAGTATGTGTGCTTCTTGCTGTTGTAATGCTAATGGACATAAATAAACTGTAAGAACAATTCATTTCTGGCATCCTTCAAAGAACTGTGCTCTCAAAATTGTAGTAAACAGAGCAGGCAGTGGGTGCCCAGGCATCTGATCTGAGAAAAGTATGTTTATGGGATTAGAGTGAACAGCTCATTAAATTCACATAGCATACTAAGATGAGAGAGAAACTATGAAAGTCAAGAAAGAGAATAAATAAGAAAAGAAACTACATATCTCCAGTGGAAATTGGTTTAAAATGTATCAGAAAAAAAACCAGGTTAGGTTTAAAGGAAGAATTTAACCATAAATTGGAATAAAAACTGGTGTGGTCACTAACAGGGCTGTTTTCATAACATCCATGGAACACTTCCTTAAAGAAAGCCAGATTAGAATAGGGGAATGGTTACATGGAAAACAGACAAATGTTGGTGAATATCAAGAATTACATAGTTTAAGTCCTGGCTGGTTTGCTCAGTGGTAGAGCATCAACCAGCATGTGGATGTCCCGGGTTTGATTCCCAGTCAGGGCACACAGGAGAAGTGCCCATCTGTTTCTCCACCCCTTCCCCTCTCACTTCTCTTTTCCTCTTTCACTCTCTTCTCCTCTCCTGCAGCCAAGGCTCAATTGAAGCGATTTGGCCCTGGGTGCTGAGGATGGCTTCGTGACCTCTGCCTCAAATGCCAAAAAATGGCTCTGGTTGCAACAGAGCAACAAACTTCTTAAGAAGTGATTTTAAAGGTTTGTGATCAATTTACCATTAGATAAAAAAATTGCAATTTCTTATCTCTTCAGAATTGGTCATCTGAACATCTTCAATATTCTAGCTACAGCTTTTCTTTTGTAAGACCAAAAAATACGTGGTTAAAAGCTTACTTATTTTGCCAAGAAACTCCACGTTGCTCCTCTACAGTTGTACTTTTCAGTTCAAGTTCTCCTCTTTTCTTATATAGAATCTGATACAACAGTCTGCTCATTACTGAGCAAGCTCTCTTTTCTTATCTTAAAGACAAATATTAGTTCTCCAGGTCTTCCAAACATCACTTCCTTTAAGAGCTTGTAACCCTCAACATTCTATTCCAGGCCCTCCTCTCTCTCATTGTGCATATTAATGCTTGCAAAGAGCCTGGAATATTATAGAGTGAATAAATATATTTTGAATTAATAAATACAACCAATCAAATTGGTCTTACCACCCCTTCTATAACATTCTTTTTTCTTATCCTCTATCCTCTTGACTGAAAAGTCATCCTCTTTCTTTGTCTTCATCTTACCTTTCCTTCAAGACTCCTCTGAAACGACCCTGTACCATGAGGCCATTGTCCTCTGCTTCAGATGATGGCTACTTCTCCAGTCTCTGGCTCATTACCTTAAATAATTTCTCAAAAATTTAATCAAATTCTGTAGGGTATTACTTTTTAATTATTTCAGTGTGTATATCAATAGATCACAAACTGCCAAATGGCAGGTATTTATCACATTTTCTTTCATGTCATCCATAGGATCAACAGTACCAGACTTCAGGAAGTTTCCTCTAAGTTTTAGAATAGAACTTACTTCTATTAAATTGACTTTGATGAAGATTTTCTATAAATAGATTCCCCACTTCTTAAAATGTGCCTTCTCACTTTGTCTATGTTTACTGATATTTAAGGATGCTAGTTTTCTTTTTCTATCTTTTAAATAACCAATGTCAAAACTGGGTCATTAAAGATACAAAAAAAGCTTCTCAAAAAGGATGTTTAAAATGACAAGGAGACTTAAAGTTGAGCATCTGTTTTCTTTTCATGATGCATGAAATTATTTTGAATAAAAAGGGACTAAAAGAAAGATTATTTGTTTTGGTTTTTTACCTAAACTAACTTACTGTCATTTTCAAAAGAATGACAATTCCAATGTTCTTGAGGCAGAGAATATATTTTACAGCTCTAATCATTGGGCTCAGGACACAGCGCTCCTCCAAAATGGCCTGATTCTCATTAAGATGATTTCATAGTTGCTTTGTTTCTTTTAATTATAAATGTCCATCAACTTTCTAGGTCCTTTTATTTGACTTAAAATATTCCTGTTTTCTGACATGTCTAATCTGTTGCAGGCTCTTCAGAGAAATTTAATGACACTATGTCTGTCACAGAATGGTACATGTTCCTGCTGAACATGGAAAGTTGCTGATTCTCTGGTTGCCGTAAGACCCTGGCACCTAAATTTCCTTTTCAGACTGCTGACAGCTACCATCACTGAGGACTTTGCCTCTGACTTTTCTCTTTAGACTTTCAGGTCAACTGGGGTTCAGTAGCCACACGGTTTCTCCTTTCTTTTTCCTCATGGTCAAAGTCCTGATATCCTATAAGACTGATGGTCAAGGCAAAAATCAAATGGATCATCTGCTTTTGGCTGATGTAAATTTATGGTGAACAAGTGCCATAAACAGCTGTATGTTCAAACAAACCATAAACTCACAGTGACTGGGGCTGTCTCTATTTCTGTGTCTTAGCATGTATTAAAGAGTTAGCCACCTTTCAGTATGTTTGTTTAACCTTTTGTTAAATAAACTAGATAATACTTATGTGGCAGGACTGCTGAAAGAAAGAAAGAAGAAAAAATAAAAGAAAGAAAGAAAGAGAAGAAGGCAGGAGGAAAAGAAAGGTAGAAAAAAGATAGAAAGAAGAAAGAAAGAAGGAAAAGAAAAAAGAAAGAGAAAAGAAGAAAGAAAAAAGAAAAATAAAAGAGAGAAAGAAGAAAGGAAGAAAAAAAGAAGGAAGAAAAAAGATAGAAAGAAGAAAGAAAGAAGAGAAAAGAAAGACAGAAAGAAAGAGAAAAGAAAGAGAGAAAAAGAAAAATGAAGGAGAGAAAAAAGGAAGAAAAGAAAGAAGAAAGGAAGGAAAAAAGAAAAGAAAGAAAGAAGAAAAAAGAAAAATGAAGGAGAGAAAAAAGGAAGAAAAGAAGGAAGAAAGGAAGGAAAAAAGAAAAGAAAGAAGAAAGACAGAAAAAAGAAAAAAGAATAAAGAAAGAGAGAATAAATGAAAAAGAAAAATAAGAGAAAGAATAAAGAAAGACAGAAACAGAAAAAAGAAAGAAAGAAGAAAAAAGAATGAAAGAGAAAAGAAGATAGAAAAAAGAAAAATGAAAGAAAGAAAGAAAAAAGAAAGACAAAGAAAAGAAAGAAGGAAAAAAATGAAAGAAAAAGAGAAAGAAGAAAGATAAAGAAAAGGAAAGAAAGAAAGATAGATGAGAGGAAGAAAAAAAATGAAATGAACAAAAGAAAGAAGAAAGACAGATAAAAGGAAGAAAGAATAAAGAAAGAAACAGAAAAGAAGCAATGAAAAACAAAAAAGAAAGAGAAAGAAAAAAGAAAAAAGAAAGAAGAAAAAAGAATGAAAGAAAGAAAGAAAAAGAAGAAAAAATGAAAGAAAGAGAGAAAGAAGAAAGAGAAAAGGAAAGAAAAAAGAAAGAAAGATGGATGGAAGAAAGGAAGGAAGAAAAAGAAAAGAGAAAGAAAGAAAGAAAGAAAGAAAGAAAGAAAGAAAGAAAGAAAGAAAGAAAGAAAGAAAAAGAAAAATGGAAGAAAGGAAGGAAGAAGGAAAAGGAAGGAAGAAAGGATGAGAAAGAAAGAAGAAAAAGGAAGGAAGGAAGGAAAGTGAAGGACGGAGGGAGAAGAGAACAGAGGAGAGGAGGGAGAGAGAGAGAGAAAGAAAGAAAGGCACAGGAGATATATAAACTTAACTTCTAAATGTGGGCATTTTCCCAATTCCTCCTTTTAGTTTACCATTTAATAAGATATAGGACAACACACTTTCTTAAAGCTAAAATTAACTGGTATGAACTAAAACAAAAGTTAAACCTTTCAGGATAGCCTGAACATTCAGGGGCACTAAAGTTTTGTGCACTTTAAGGAAAAAACAAAAGAGTAAGTTAAAATAATAACATGAAAAGGAGAAAAATGGTTTTAGTCCTTCACCAGTTCAGTGTCACATCTTTTTAGTCTGTCTGTGCATCATGACTGATATGCTCTGAGGGGTGAAGGAGATTAACTGGCATGATGAGGCTGCGTTAGCAGGATAAAACTATTGATAACTGTGTCACTATTAAATGAATCACAAGTTAATCATATATTTGCAGGATACTTTATAGCTTTGTTATTCATTGTTCCTTTCCTCGGAGTCATTTTATATAGTTATGTGTCTAAAAAAAGTGCCCCAAGTAAGCCACAGCATCACAATCACAAATTCTGAACCTCTAGAACTGGCTGGCAACTAAAAGTCCAATCTATCTACCTCCATGAAAGCCACTCTTTCTGTTATTTTGTCTAGAGATCCATGGGGATTTCATTTTTTTTCTTTTCATTTTTTTTTTATGTTGTGACAGAGACAGAGAGAAAGACAGGGAGAGGGACAGGTAGGGACAGACAGACAGGAAGGGAGACAAATGAGAAACATCAGTTCTTCGTTGTGGCACCTTAGTTGTTCATTGATTGCTTTCTCATATGTGCCTTGACCTAGGGTGGGGGGCTACAGCAGAGTGAATGACCCCTTGCTCAAGCCAGTGACCTTGGGCTTCAAGCCAGTGATCTATGTGTTCAAGTTGGTGAGCCCACACTCAAGTCAGATGAGCCCATGCTCAAGCCAGCAAACTTGGAGTTTCGAACCTGGGTCCCCTACATCCCAGTCTGATGTTCTATCCACTGTGCCACCACCTGGTCAGGTCCATGAGGACTTTCAAGTGCAATCACAGCACGTCAAGAAACTGACCATGGCTGAGGGGTACTGATTTCTGGAAATTCAATTAGGCAAGAACGTTGTTCAAAGCAAGAGTCTGGGCAAAGTCTCCCAAGAGCAGGGTATAAGGGAAACAGCATTGCCTATAGTGCTAGTTTCCAAGGCATAGGTGGCCACTCCCTGGTGTTACATTCATGGAAGAGGATCCCCTGGCCAGAGCTCTTTAAGTTGAAGCTATCTTAATTTGTGTTGCTTCCCAGTTATGAGGGAGAGTGGATGCTACTTAGAGTGCTGCTCTTTGGGCAAAAAGAAGTAAAAGATTAGGAAGCAATTCAGTTTTTGAAAAATATTCAGGCTTCCAAATATCCTCGAGGTCAGGCTCACAGCAGAGTTAGAGAAGATATGTCTATTGCACTGGCTGCACAGGTGCTGGGACTGAACTCTTCTTCCCCAGCAAGTACTAGATGCCTACTGTCTATAGGGTAATATACTAAACATTGGGTATAAGGAAGGGTCAGAAAAATGAAAAAAGTCCTTACCTTAAGGAGCTCACATATGTGGTTGAGAAGACCATTCTTCATAAAGGGAGGAAAATAATTCAATAGCTTAACATTGTTATATTACTCTCAAGCACTAACAGAACCAAGCTTAGTGTTTTATAACTTAGAAAGCCTCTATTTTAGTTCCCAAACAAGCCTATCCTAAAAGCCTTGTGTTAGTCACCTGTCTAGTAGAGCAGCCAACATCTCATTTTAACCCTGTTTTACAAATGAGAAAACTAAGGGTCAGAGAGGCTAGGTTATTTTCTTAATGGAATTTATGGTACAATATTGTATCCCCAATTCTAAGAAAAGAGTATGTGTGCCCCCCCCAAATCAAGTGTGTGAACTTAGCCAAGACTAAGATGATTATACAGCAGTCACGTCGGGGGTTGAATTCATGTCTCCTGATTCTGGCATGTGTTCCAAAACTCTAGGGTAGCTTTCTGTTTGAATAAATTAGTGTATAAAATTCTAAACTTTTAGAAAGTCTCTTCAACAAATGGTGCTGGGAAAACTGGAAAGCCACATGCAAAAGAGTGAAACTCGACTACAGTTTATCCCCTTGTACTAAAAATTAATTCAGAATGAATCAAAGACCTAAATATAAGACCTGAAACAATAAAATACATAGAAGAAAACATAGGTACTAAACTCATGGACCTTGGTTTTAAAGAGCATTTTATGAATTTGACTCCAAAGGCAAGGGAAGTGAAGGCAAAGATAAATGAATGGGACTACATCAGACTAAGTTAGCTTTTGCACAGCAAGAGAAACTGACAACAAAACAAACAGCCAACTAAATGGGAGTTGATATTTCCAAACAACAGCTCAGATAAGGGCCTAATATCCAAAATATACAAAGAACTCATAAAACTCAACAACAAACAAACAATCCAATAAAAAATGGGAAGAGGACATGAACAGACACTTCTCCCAGGAAGAAATACAAATGGCCAACAGATATATGAAAAGATGCTCATCTTCATTAGCTATTAGAGAAATGCAAATCAAAACTACAATGAGATACCAACTCACCCCTGTTAGATTGGCTATTATCAACAAGACAGGTAATAACAAATGTTGGAGAGGTTGTGGAGAAAAAGGAACCCTCATCTACTGTTGGTGGGAATGTAAAATAGTACAACCATTATGGAAGAAAGTATAGTGGTTCCTCAAAAAATTAAAAATAGAGCTACCATATGACCCAGCAATCCCTCTACTGGGTATGTACTCCCAAAATCAAAAACATTGGTACATAAAGACATATGCAGCCCCGTGTTCATTACAGCATTGTTCACAGTGGCCAAGACATAGAAACAACCAAAAAGCCGTTCAATAGATGACTGGATAAAGAAGATGTGATACATATATACTATGGAATACTACTCAGCCATAAGAAATGATGACATCAGATCATTTACAATAACATGGATGGACCTTGATAACATTATCTTGAGTGAAATAAGTAAATCAGAAAAAACTAAGAACTATATGATTCCTTGCATAGGTGGGACATAAAAATGAGACTCAGAGACACGGACAAGAGTGAGGTGGTTACTAGTGGGGGGGGGGGAAGAAGAAGGAGAAGGAGGGGTGGGGAAGGGGAGGGGCACAAAGAAAACCAGATAGAAGGTGACAGAAGACAATTTGACTTTGGGTGATGGGTATGCAACATAATCAAATGTCAAAACAACCTAGAGATGTTTTCTCTGAACATAGGTACCCTGATTTATCAATGCCACTCCACTTAAATTAATTTAAAAAAAGGACTTCATAAGACAAAGGAAAGGAATGCTAATTATTATGAAATGAATTGTGTTCCCTGAAAAGATATGTTGAAGTCCTAACCACAGGAACCTTGAATGTGACCATATTTTGGAACAGTGTCTTTGCAAATGTAATCAACATAAGATGAGGTTATTAGGATGAGTCTTAATCCAATATGACTAGTGTACTTAAAAGAAAAGGAAAATTTCAGAAACACACTGACAGGAGAATGCCATTTGAAGACAGACTCACAAGAAAAGACACTTATGTGAAGATGTAGGCACAAGCTAAGGAACACCAGGCGTCACAGAGCTGGAAGAGAAAAGGACAGATCCTCCCTCAGCGACCTCACAGAAATAAAGTTTGCCAAGATATTGATTTCAAATTTCTAGCCTCCAGAACTTAAGAGAGAATAGTTTTCTGTTGTTTTAAACCACCAAGATTATTGTAATTTCTTACAGTAGTACTAGGAATCTAATACACTATTTTTTAAATGTTTATTGTATGGATTTTAGAGAGAGAGGAAGGGAGAGACAGAGGGACAGGAAGATCAATCTGCTCCTGTGTGTGCCCTGACTGGGGATCAAATCAGCAACCTCTGAGCTTTGAGACAATGTTCTAACCAATAAAGCTATCAGGCTAAGGACTTAACACACTGTTTTTTAAAAGTTTCATTGCAAAAAGAACCTCCAAAAAGCAAACAAACAAACAAACAAAAAACTTCTACATTTATTTCTTCATAGACTAGAGTACACAAAATAGTTTTGGAGTAGAGAGTTGTGTGAAATTCTTAATTTTTACTCTGTAATTATTTTATTTTTTTTACAGGGACAGAGAGAGAGTTAGAGAGAGGGATAGATAGGGACAGACAGGAATTAAGAGAGATAAGAAGCATCAATCATCAGTTTTTCATTTCAACACCTTAGTTGTTCATTGATTGCTTTCTCATATGTGCCTTGACCACAGGCCTTCAGCAGACCCAGTAACCCCTTGCTCGAGTCAGAGACCTTGGGTCCAAGCTGGTGAGCTTTCCTTAAACCAGATGAGCCTGCACTTAAGCTGGCGACCTGGGGGTCTTGAGCCCGGGTCCTCCGCATCCCAGTCCGATGCTCTATCCACTGCGCCACCGCCTGGTCAGGCTCTGTAATTATCTTAACATAGGTATATTCCCATTCTTGACAAAGACTTGAAGTGAAAATAAAAGCTTTTTCACTGTTTCATAAAAAAAAATTTTAAACTTTTAGAATTAGAAGGGATCTTAGAGCACATAGAGTTTCCAGATAAACATTAATATAAGAAATAAAATAGTCTGTATAGAATTATCTTATATACGCACAAAGGTTCATTGCTATTTTCAGGTGGAAAAAAAAATGATCAGAAATGGTATCTTTGGAATAAACCTGTACATAGATAAATGGTACTTGCTGATTCTTATGATTTCTATGACCTGGGAAACTGTTGCATATTGGAAGGTATATTTTCAAAGTATAAATTATTATCTCTTTTTTTGTATGATTTAAAACATTTATGAAAATGCCAAAATCTGAGAAAAAAAAGCTTTAGCTATATCATCTTCATTTAAGTCATGTTTATATACTGAAAAGTGCTTATCTAACCCCAACTTCTGTAAAACACCTGCAGTTTATAATCAGTTCGACCTTAGCAGTTCTGGCTGATTTAAGCAATTATATTGATATGGCTGACTCCATGATGACAAAGCAAAATCCTTCATCTTAATATGGCTGCTACTACTTCTTTGTTCTTCTTTAATTAATTCTGCCTTTTAAGCTTCTTCTGTACACCAGCTTCCACATTCCACATACCTTGTTACCCCGCCCAACCATGTTATCTTAAAACCCCAAAGACCCTGCCAGTCAGGGTTCAGACTTTGAAGAATCAACTCCTCTGAGCCTGCTGACGTAATAAACTGATTCTCCACCTCTCTGTGTGTCATTTGGCTTTCTGCGTTCCATTCTACTGTAACAATATATATTGCTTAAATATCTTATTATTGCTCACAAAAATTAGGGGATACTCCAGTATTTACAGCCTTTTGCATAGTGCATTTTCACCAATAAAATAAAAGTTGGTTTTGCATCTCATTTGCATAATCAAACAACTTTCTTTGACTTGTCATTTGCTTTTATGATGTTGTTTTTTAATAAAAAAAATCAAATGCTTCTTTTTTTAATCACTTCATATTCATTTTGAAATATCCTCTAATTTTTGTGAGCAGTATATGAGGCTCTGGGCTAGACACTGGGAGGGTAATTCAAGGTAAATTACTCTTATAATAGACTGAAGTGGGTGACAACAAATAACAAAAATGTTGGGCAAATGAGTTTGCAAATTTTGTATTTTTTGAGTTTGTTCACTTTTATTAAAAATGGTGCTGGGCAGCCATGTGTGTGCTTGCCCTCAGAGTGGGGCAGTTGATTGCAAATTGCGGATTGAATTCCTGTTTGGGAGGGGCCATTGTTTTGCTAATATTTTCTGGAGGAGGGGGTCTTTGCAAGCCCATGCAGAATGCTGAAGAAGAAGCCAGTTTGGCAGAGAGAGAAGTGCAGCAGGGAAACCAGAGCTGAGGGGTTTTGCGAGGTCGACTGATACTGGTGGGGCCTTTGATTCTAGAAGGAACTGGAGAAGATTCTCCTGGTTGTGGAACTGGAGAATGCATCAAGGCTTTGGGAGCCCTGAATGAAAGAAAAGTGTTTTCCCTGTGTGTTTACTCATCAGTCAGTGTAAGACTTTAAAAAAGGAATGGCCCACCATTTTGGGGCTCCACTGTTTTTTTACATTTGTCTGCCCAAATCCAATGAGAACCTGCATGGCCATGACAGCATAGGCCACTGGCCATACAAAAACTACAACCCAAAACAGAAAAAAAGGGGAAGAGGGCAGTATCATATAAGTAAAATCAATGATGTATTTAAGAATTCTAGCCTGACCAGGCGGTGGCGCAGTGGATAGAGCATCAGACTGGAATGCAGAGGACCCAGGTTTGAGACCCTGAGGTCGCCAGCTTGAGTGCGGGCTCATCTGGTTTGAGCAAAATCCCACTAGCTTGGACCCAAGGTCGCTGGCTCCAGCAAGGGGTTACTCGGTCTGCTGAAGGCCCACGGTCAAGGCACATATGAGAAAGCAATCAATGAACAACTAAGGTCGTGCAACGCGCAATGAAAAACTAATGATTGATGCTTCTCATCTCTCTCCATTCCTGTCTATCCCTCTCTGTGTCTCTGTAAAAAAAAAAAAAAATTAAAAAAAAATTCTATGTAAATATCACATAAGGATAAAAATTACAGAAAATATTTATAGATTAGGTTCTTAAGGTGTGTGGGTCAAATAAGTTTGCAAATATAATGTATATGTTTGCTCACTTATAGTTTCAATTGGGTGTGGGAGACAGGCTGTAAGCAGGCAGGGTCCTTATTGCCTAAGGATTAAGGACTGTACTAAGGACCATCCTTTTAATCCTAAAATCTTCCCAATGCTAAGCTTTTCCCCACACCCTTGACTGTTGCATGATGTGGGGTGGTGTACTCTTATGAGGAATCCCATTTATGCCTCAGATAAGTGACTTTATATCAGAGACTTTCTTATTTGTATATTGGCTTAAAGGTTTTGATTTCTACACTATAAAATGAGACAGACCAGGGTCTTTCTCACGTGGTTTTTGAATTTAGTATTGCGGAGGAGAAGCAGCCAAGATGGTGGAGTGCTAAAAGAAAAGCCAATTTGTGCAGAGTTTGTGCAGAGAGAAGATGGGGAACAGAGGTGAATAAGGCTGGTGAGGTAGAAATCTTTGATTCTAGGAAACTCGGATAAGTCAGTGGCTTTGGGAGCCCTGAATGGAAAGGAAAGTGTTTTCCTACTGTGTACATTTCTTGCCCGCTGGGTGTAAGCTAGGATTAAAGGTAATGGCTCACCAGTTCTTGGCTTCATTGTTTCATTACCATCTGTCCTCATCAAATGCGAACCTGCATGGGCCAGGCAGCTGTGATGGTGGCCATGGCTACTGGCTTTACAGGGTGGGCTTTGAAGAATGAGTAAGATCAAGACTCACTGAAATGAGAAAAAAATCCATTCATTTACTCATTCACTTAATAAGTACTTGTTGAGCACTGACAAGTGTCAACTTAAGAAATTTCCAAACCTGTAAGTATTTTTTATGAGTTTATTTGAACCAAACTGTTGACAATTGCCAGGAAGTGCTTCAGAAAATGGTGTTTCACCATTTACTTCAGGGGTAGTCAACCTTTTTATATCTACCGCCCACTTTTGTATCTCTGTTAGTAAAATTTTCTAACTGCCCACCGGTTCCACAGTAATGGTGACTTATAAAGTAGGGAAGTAATTTTACTTTATAAAATTTATAAAGCAGAGGTACAGCAAGTTAAAGCATATAATAATAATTACTTACCAAGTACTTTATATCAGATTTTTGCTAAATTTGGCAGAATAAATCTTTATAAAACAACTTACTACAGTTAAATCTATCTTTTTATTTATACTTTGGTTGCTCCACTACCACCCACCATGAAAACTAAAACACCCTCTAGTGGGCGGTAAGGATCAGGTTGACTACCACTGACTTACTTTATACTCTAGAATCAAAGGGGAAGATGGCAGGTTACATGAAATTGATTGGTGATAGATTAGGGAGGCAGGAAACAACAAAACAGGGGAAATCTCTGGGATTGGATAAAAAGTAAAAATGTATATACTGAACCTTTTTTTTTACATATGTAGGAATAAGATGGTTAATAATTAATTAACATGATAATAACAAACAATGGGGAGATTTGTTGGTTTCTGCTCTGGTGAAATACCAGCTCTGAGGGGGGGTGGGAAAAGAAGATTACCTGCATGTTATCAGGTACATTATTGTAGATGCAAAAGACAACAGGCAAGCTTGATTAAGGTAAGTATTGACCTTTGTTAGAGAAAAGTACCTCCTTCGAACATGACTACCATCATGAATGGCTTTTAGTTAGAAAGTTTTCATTTTAGGCCATTGTGTGCGGTTACTTTAGGTCTCTAAGTCTGTAAGCCAACTTGTAGGCTTTCCCTGAGCTTGTCAGGTTCAGCATGTAGCTCTTTTTTCATCCACACACGCAACTGGAAATCATGGATACTGTGATACACACACACATAACTCCCTTCCCTAATAGAATTATGGACTAGTGACAAAGGTAAATGATTAATGTATAATTATTATAAAATATGGTAACAGTGAAATAAATGCTGTTTTGGGAAAGGTGGAAGGAGGGGGATGAAATCTATTTCAGAGCTTCAGGTAAGGCTTAAGATTTAAGCTAAAACCTGAAGATTAATAAGAAGTTAGCTAGGTGAAGAGAAGCAGACAAACTATTCCAGACTAAAGAAACAGTGAATTCAAAGACCCTAGAGTAAAATACCACGTGACTTACAGAAACTGAACTAAACCCAGAATGTTAGCTGAAGAGCAGAAGGGAGTACCAAGAGATGTCACTGGACACAGACCTTGGGTGGGTTTGTAAGCTCTATTTCCAGATAGCAATGGAACCATTGAAGGAATATAAATGGAGATGTAATACAGTTGGGTGTGTATTTGGGAAGGAACATTCCAGCTTTGAGAAGTAAAGACACTAATGAAGAAACTTATGAAGGAGTCTAGATGACAAATAATGGTGGCCAAGGTGATATTAGTGGTGGTGGAAGTGAATTGATTCAGGAGATGCTAATGGTAATTAATAGAAGGTGAGGGGTGTGACTGTTGCTCAAATGAGTTTGTAAAATTTGTATTTTTTGAGTTTGCTCACTTTTATTGTTAAAATGGCACTTGGCAGCCACATGTGTGCTTGCTCTCAGAGCAAAGCTGTTGATTGTAAATTGTGGATTGCATTACTGCTTGGGAGGAGCCATTGTTTTGCTAATGTTTGCTGGAGAAGAGGTTTTCACACCAGAAAGTTTTGAAGAGAGAGAAGGTGAAGGAGAAAGAAACCATATTTGCAGAGTGAGAGAAGAGAGAATGCAGAGTGTGGAAGGAGAAGCCATGTTGGCAGGGAAAGAGAAGGTATGCAGATGGGGAACCAGAGCTGAAGGGCTTTGTGAACTCCATCCACTAAGACTGGTGGAGTCTTTGATTCTAAGAGAAATCAGAGAAGATTCTCTCGGTTGTGGAACTGAAGAATGCGTCAGTGGCTTTGGGAGCCCTGAATGAAAGGGAAGAGTTTTCCCTGCCTGTTTGCTTATCGGCTGGTGCAGGACCTTAATAAAGGAATGGCCTACCATTTTTTGGCTCCACTGTTTCTTCACCATCTGTCTGAATTCAATGGGAACCTACATGTGCATGGCCCTGATGGTGGTAGCCCCTGGCTCTACATCTGGTATAGTCTGTGGCAGGACTCAGATCAGATCGATATGGAGCTGCTACCACACTTGAGGGGTGGAGTAGAGGCCTGGTTGTTGTTATGATTCCCCATGGCTGTACTTTTGAGGGCCATAGGCTGGCTCTTTTTTACCGCCCTGCGAGAGGAACCAAGAGTGCTATGCAAGAGGCTGCCTGAGGCCTGCAAACTGAGCAGCAGCAATGGAAAGAGTTGGAGTGGCCACGGGAGAAAGAGATGCAGATCCTGGAACTGGAGTAGTCTGTGGATAAGGAGGTTGCACGGGTTCATGAGTTGCAGTTTTCCCTGGAAGTTGCTGGGAGCTGGCAGCCGCTGGAGCCTAAGATGAAACCGTGCTGGTGGAGTGGCTCTGAGTCTGCGGAAGCAAGCATTTCCAGCTCCTCATCTGAGAATGAAGAGACTTGGGCTGAAACTGCCATCTGCAAACTCCAGAAAGTAAAAGCCTGGAAGCAAGGAGTACCTACTAAGCCCTTAGTAGGTATGGGATTCTGGGACATAGGGGTGGATGGCAGCATGATCTCTGGAGCAGAAGTGGAAATGTTGGCCACCACTGCTATGTGCTTCTCCTTGGGGAAGTATCTTCAGAACTGCCGTGATGGCAGGGATGAAGGGGAAGCCTGAGGCCCCATGTGCATGGACTGACACTTGGATTGCGACCAAAAGGGACACCAGCTCCCTTGTTGGATGAATAGATGACTTTTGGATAATATGAAAGACCCTGATGGGGGGGGGGGGGGGCTGTGGTGGAGGCCCTCCTGCACCAGGAAGCTTTGCATCCAGTTGGAGAGAAGCATCAAGGACATTTTACACTTTGGGCAAAGTTGCTCAGAGAGACATTGTGAGGGGCACCTTTGTAATTGTTAAAATTGTATGGCTTGTACTGTTGCTGTAATTCATTTGTATAATGTGCCTCATTCTTTGCACAGGAATGCCTGTGGTGTGAATTGCAACATGAGCAAAATGGGTGAAATGTAGAAGTGTCGAGAATACAGTTTTCTCAAGTTCCCGAGAAAGATGGGAAAAACTACTGGAGTCAGAAGCTTGTGGGAAAACCATGCTGAACTTTGATTTGAATAGATTGATGTTGAGGTTTCTGAAAAACATGCCATCAAAGCTGGTTTCCATGGAGAGAAAGGGAGGGAATTAGGGAAGAGGGGAAAGCCTCTTAAATGAAGGGTCTGCCTGGAGAGTAAGAGACTAGAGTAGAGAAGTACAAGAAAGGCCAAAGCTAGACCCCAAAGGGCTTAGAAATCCAGGCCAGAGCAAAGTATGCATTCTTTCAAATGAAAACATTATTGGAAAGAATCAGAGCCACCCACCCTTGGTGTCAGAAAGTAGTGAAAATATTTGTTTCCTAAGGAAATGAGAGCCTATATTGAAAAGAACCCCTAGAACCTGAAAAGTTAGTAAAGGCTCTCAAAACATTACCCCTTTTCTCCCACTGTTCAGTGAGATCAAACTCACAGCATTCTCAATAAGGTTAAATTCTTTGCTCTAACACCCAGACATGATTCTATTCCTTCTAGGAGAATTCTGTATTTCAGGTCAAGCTCGGCAGCGTGACTAGCTTCAGTAAAAATTGAAAGTGAGATCTTCCTGCTTCAGGTTTGAGCTCCTTTTTCCTCCTTCTGGTCCTGCTAATTTCTTGGGCTTTCAACTATAAAGAGTAGTTCTTAAAATTACAACATACATCTGCAGGTACAAGTGCTACCTATTTTTAATTGTCACAGATATCATAGAATGTAGACAGGGCAGCTATAACTAGTCCTTTTTATAAATAGCAGCAAAACTAAGGTTTAGGGACATTGTGATTCATCCAAGGACTCATCTCAGTCAGGACATGAAAGCAGGTTTGCTAGAGTTAGACTTTCTTCAACTGCTGGCAAGGAATTTGGGAGAATTTTTTATCCCATACATCAGAAAAAATATAATATATAGCACATGTGTTATTAAATTTCACTACCTGTAGATAGAACAAACATCAATAATGAATCATGGCATTCTCTCCCACTGATTCTAGATGCAGCCTCCAAATCCTTGTCAACATAATAAATCAAATAGCTACTACCTGTGAATCTGAGTTGGCTGATAAAGTCTATTGTCAATGCCTACTTTAGGTACTTGTATTTTTAGTCAGGACCCTGAGATACCTAAAAACTTTGTATGCATTAGGCCATGACTTTTTGCTATTACAATAAATAATAGTATTTTTTTACTTATTATAATGGATGATATCTGAGGTTTCTTCTAGTTCTGATAATCAATAAATTCTGTGAAAGTCTCAGGCCATGTGACAGGATGTGTTATTTTGAAGCAAGAGTGACCTTCCCATTGTTTCTCAAATTGTATTATGCACAGATTCACTTTTTTTTTTTAAATTTCCTTCTTAGTTCAGGCCTGCAAACTCCTATCTATGTTTCATAGCTCAGCTGGCCCATATACTGCTGTAGAATATGAATTAATTCTTTAAAATGTAATACAGGATACTCTCTAGCATTTGTTTTAGTCTCTTAACAGGTTGAGATTATATATATTACATACAGATTGTAGGCATTAGATTGGTTTAGAAAAAGAAATCAGGGACTTTTGGGTCAGAGAGAACAGAATTCAAATCTTAAATCTATCTTTGATGGGTGACAGGCAACCTTGATAAATAAAACATCCTTAAGCTTTGGATTCCTTATCTTTTAAACAGATATAGTATATCTAACTTGTGATGTGTTGCTGTCTGAATTAGAAATATGTGTATCTAATAAACGGTTTTTATCACAGAGTCTGGCATATGGAAAAAGACTCATATTAAATATGATTACTTGGGGGTCTCTAATACCAACTAAAGACACTACACGGTTGCTTATTTATTTACCTCCCTCGTCAGTACCAAGTGACATCTTTTGGTTCTAGATGTACTTCTTACATGTGTACTAATTGTAAACATTTAGTATTAACAGATCTTACCCCATTCCCATAATGTCTTCCATGAAAAAAAGGCTTTTGTGATATATGGAACCGTAGCTATAATATTTGATATTATCTCAAGGTCTGTGATTCCTGAGGAAAGCACATCTTCACCTCAGACAGATGCAGGAGTGTATGTATTTCCCAGGACCACCAACTGGATCTAAACAGAGCTCACATCGTTGACAGGGTACCACAGTGCCTGTTCGCTTGTACTCCGTGTTCCGTATTACCAGAGAAGTGATTATGTTTTAATCCCACGTCTTCATGCTGC
This sequence comes from Saccopteryx bilineata, assembly GCF_036850765.1. NCBI lineage: Eukaryota > Metazoa > Chordata > Mammalia > Chiroptera > Emballonuridae > Saccopteryx > Saccopteryx bilineata. The sequence continues at coordinate 313,774,734 of NC_089490.1, forward strand.
AAGAAAGCTTTGTCTGAGACTAAATAAAGGGTAGGAGTTTAAAATGAATATAGTATTTATCCACTAAAGAGTCACTGTTGGTTTGAAAAGCAAATGTCATTAATCGGAACATAATACCTTCAGATCCTGCTGAAGTGTGCTGAGCCTCCATAAAGCAGACTGATGAGAAACATTGTTTTTTGACAGAAGTGGGAAGAACAGCAGGGCAGCTCTATTGGTTATGGGGCAGCTATTGAGCTGTAAGCAGCAATCATTCATCTCAGCCCTTTCTATTACTCTCCAAGAGACTTAGGGCAAAGCATTACTTCTGCACGTCTTTGATTCTATAGCTATAAAATGGGAACAAATATTAAGAGTTATCACGAGTGATACAAAAGTGAGGGGAACATAGAAGATTCAGTGAATGAGACAATAAAACAAAATATATTGATGTATTTATACAATCAGGCCTGGCCTTCATTTGATGACTGCTTTCTACTAAAATATCTCCTGTCCTACAAGAACAAGCCTCCTCAGGTACTCCAAATTTCAATCATTTGGGATTTTTCTCTTGAGATTAAGGCATTGTAACTCTAAGAATCCCATTTTTATAACTCAATTAGCCTAAGGGAGAAGCGAAATACTAAGCAACACTTACCTTTTAGAATTTTTATGTGACATAATAACCTAATAATGACAGACAAAAAATAGTTCTATTTTTTTTTTAATGGGAATGAGATTGTGGAAAGGATAGGTCAATAGAATGAGGCACAGTGTATATTAAGGCAGGCTCAGGTGACTAAGGCAGACGATGGGGGAAAAGGCAGGTAAGTTGTGGATAGCTGAGGTATGAAAAATATGGAAAGCTGAGAATGATATCTTCAGAGGGAATTCAAGAGGGGATAGAATATCTACTCCTTATATAGTTGCCAGCATTTTTTGCATCAAGACTCACTTACTGCTTCTGGGGATGTAAACTGGCACAACCATTATGGAAAAAACCATTCCTGAAAAAACTAAGAATAGAACTACCATATGACCCAGCAATCCCTCTACTGAGTATCAACCTAAAAAAAAGTCAAGAACATTGGTACATAAAGACACATGCACCTCCATGTTAATTGCGGCTTTATTCACAGTGGCCAAGACATGGAAACAATGAAAGTGTCCCTTGATAGAGGATTAGATACAGAAGATGTGACATATATATATATATATATATACACATATATATATATATATACACACACACACACACACACACACACACACACACACACACAATGGAATATTACTCAGCCATAAGAAATGATGACATATTGCCATTTATGACAATATGGATGGACCTTGATAACATTATACTGAGTGAAATAAGTAAATTGGAAAAAGCTAAGAACTATATGATTTCACGCAGAGGTAGGTATCGTGTCAACAAGGAACTGCTTGGAGACCAGATGCTCCAAGGGGCCGAGGGGAGGCAACAGCACTGATCCGCAGACCAAAGGACTGAAGCCCCGTCCCCAGCCTTACTCAGATGTATATTAGCCAGTACGAATAACTCAAGGAAGCAGACAGCAGAAGTTTTCAGGGGAGTGAAGTAAAGGACAAGGAACATGCTGACTTCTAATCTCTCTTATGAGAGCTTAAACAATTCTGTTATTGAATGTTATTCTGCTATTTTCTATTTCCAGCATGAGGTCAGAGAGGCCCTGGACTCTCATATGCTCAGGACCTCTTTGCCTCTAATTGTTTAGCCTAACTCTGCATCTTTTCGTAGTGTATTCTTACAGGTGGGATACAAAACTGAGACTGGTGGACATGGATAAATCTGAAGTGGTTACCAGTGGAGAGGGAGGGAGGGGAGTAAAGAGGCACCGTTATGTGGTGAAGAAGAGTGATTGACTTTGGGTGATGGGTATACAACACAACTACCAGTTTAAATGTTATACAGATGTTTACCTGATCAATGTCTCCCTGTTAAATTTAATTTTCTAAAAAAAAAAGAAAAGAATCAAACTACAATATCATATCAAAGTTGTCTTTTGCCTTTAAGTGATGCAGCACCAAGTGAGTTTGAGATGAGGCTCTTCTCCTCTCTCAGCCTTGGAACCTAATTTGCAAAATGAGTATGTGATTGTGGGGACCCATTCTAGGGCTACTACACAATGGATCTGTCAGGAATGACAAATGCACTACAGGTATCTTATCGCTTCCTCCACACAGAGGTCATATAGACAGCAATAATCTATTATGATGTTTTCTATGCGTGTTTAGGGTCCTTTTCAAGGAGGGAGCCATTAATAATCTATCAGAGATGGCCAGGAGTTGAAATTCATTTGCCATTACTGATAAATGCATTTAAACACCAAAATTGTCTCAAAGACATGGACATCTGGTGAGAGTGGCTCCTCTACAATAAAAAACTACCCTGAAAGTAGTCCAAAGAGAGACACAATATAATGGGCATAAGAATTCAAAGACTTGGATTTGACGGTGTGATCTCAAGTGAATAACCTCTGAACACTACTTTCCATAGCTTTAAGTGGGAGAGGAAAATGCCTCCCCGGATTGTTGCAAAAGGTAAAAAAGATGAAATAAGTGAAAGTGCTTTGAAAAGCATAAAGAAATACACAAAAATTAAGCTAGCATAAGCTCTTTATCAACTAACGTCTTGGGAGAATTTACGTGGTGAGCAACTAAAATAGAAAAATGGGGCATAGGGCAGACATGATGATGCCAAGGAAAGGAAACGGCAGTGACAAGGGAGGCAGGACTTACATTTTATCAAAGTGACTTTCTCCTCCCATCCTGAGAGGATTGTTGGTTCTTCAACAAAGTACCTCTAAGGTTACTCATGGAACAACTGTCAAGGCTTTGCTGGGTTCTTCTCAAAGCATTCTCCATTCATTCTGCTGTACTTTTCCTTTTTATATTACCTCAGAGTGCTGTTGTAGCAGGTAGAAAACATACACATTCTAGACCATCTGCCACCACTTGGAAATCTCAGTGGCACAATGTCAGTGAAGAAGGTTTGGGATTTTAGGGATTAATAAATTCTCTGAGTGAATTCTTTGATGGTCTCAATAGTTCTGTGTTGTTTTTTTTCTCTTGAGCAAGGTGCTGGCTAGGAAGCAGTTCCCCAGTCTCTCCCTCCATATAGTGCTCAGACCAAGACAAATCAATAGAGCATGTGAAATACCATGTTTCTATTAGACCTGAAAATTAATTTCTAGAGCTGTATACGAGTCAGGAAAGATACTATTATCTAGAATTTTGCCACTGCTCTGTCTTTTTTTTTTTTAACAGGGACAGAGAGAGAGTCAGAGAAAGGGATAGATAGGGACAGACAGACAGGAATGGAGAGAGGTGAGAAGCATCAATCATCAGTTTTTTGTTGCGAGACCTTAGTTGTTCATTGATTGCTTTCTCATATGTGCCTTGACCGGGGGCCTTCAGTAGACCAAGTAACTCCTTGCTGGAGCCAGCGACCTTGGGTCCAAGCTGGTGAGTTTTTTGTTCAAGCCAGATGAGCCCGCGCTCAAGCTGGCGACCTCGGGGTCTCGAACCTGGGTCCTCTGCATCCCAGTCCAACACTCTATCCACTGCGCCACCACCTGGTCAGGCTGCTCTGTCTTTTATATGTCTCACTTATTATGCCACATTCTGAACAAGTGGAGAGGAAAGCCAGAGAAAGAGAGATGAAGGAGAGAAATCCAAGCCACGGTTTATTCTGAGTGTATATAAACGAGTGGTGCAGATTTGGAACACGGCAGAGACTTAAATAAGTAATCCTCAAGAATGATTTCTCAATTACAGAGAAAAATAGAAAAAAGAACCAGAAGCTAAGGGGTCTTCATCAAAGATATTTTGGGCACTAGTGAATTATTAGTTCTTACATGTGTTTTATTCTTGACAACAAAATTTTCACATCAAAGATTTCAATGTAATCCTCAAACAATCCAATGAGGACCATCTACATAGCAGCAGCATCTGTTTGGTTGTTTTCATTCTGCTATGTGGGTGGACCACAATGAAGGAGTCTCAGTGATACACTCAAGGTCATAGTGAAAGTTAGTGGCAGGCTTGAAACAAAAAGTAGAGAACATATAAGGGAGTGGAATTTTCCCAAAAACAGAACCTACTAGAATAGATGCTCTGACAATGTGAACAAGCCCAAGAGAACTAGAGTAATGTGAAAGATGGAAAGGCACTCTCCAGAAGGAGCTAGAACTAATTCAACTCTGTAATCTCCCCTGACCTAGAGCAGTGCTTCAGAACAGACTCACACAAATTTAAAATTTTTTTTGACTTGGGGTTGGGGAGAGAGAGAGAAGCATCAACTCATTGTTCAACTTAGTTATTTCATTTAGTTGTGTACTCATTGATTGCTTCTTGTGTGTGCCCTGACTGGGGATTGAACCTGCAACCTTAGTGTGTTGGGACAATGCTCTAACCACTGAGAAACCAGACCAGGACCCTGTAATATTTGACTTGAATTGAATATTTGACTTGAATTACTTGACTTGAATCTTTTCACTTAAGATCAGGGACTGTTTTTTTAAAGACTCTACCATAACTGTGAAGAAATAAAATGGAGGTTCTTAATAGGAAATATTTGCTAGTGTCCACGAAGGAATTCCAGGAAAACTATATCATTTTCAGAAGCATAGTAACCCAATAAATTTGTCAGAAGAAACAAAAATAAAAATGAGGACAGTGTGTAAAAATTTTATATAATCATAAAGAAGTTAACCTTTTGGGAACTCAGTTTTGACTTTAGATCAACAAGGTCATAACTGTCTCTCTTTCAGACTGAACACTTTAAAATTCCAAATAATTGCTGTGTAAGAGAGTGGGCTTTTACAAAAACTTACAGCAAAATATTCTCTAGAGTCCTATATTTTGGAGCCTTGGAGAATTTCTTGGGTCTATTTTGAGAAAACACCACACTGATAACCCTGTACTCTTTCAGATGTGGAATTCAGGGAATGTTACATATGAGATCATTTCAGCTCTGTGAAAAGAGTTACACTATAGCAAGAGCATGAGCTAGCTATCACTTCTCAGTGTCTATTAGAAAAGTATTCATAACAGCAGTTCAACACTCTGACCTCTTAGCCATCAATTCAGTTTTTAAACAGTGGCTCCTGGTGGTTCATTTTTGTGTCACAAATAGAAGTAAAAGTCACCAATCTTTACCTCCAGGAAAGTTCAAGTTAAGTGGAGTATTTGGACATGCAAGTCATGATAATGCAACATGTTTAAATGCCATAATAAAGCAAGTTGAGTTTATAAAAAGTACTCAGGTAGCATGGAGAAAGACCTGCTCTGCCTCAAGGAGCCATTTCATGCATTCAAGTGTCCTAGTTCATGCGACGTTATATAAAAACTCACAAACACACATAGAAACAGTTTGCCAATATCCTGATACTCATATAAAAGTAAATATCTAAAGAAGATGGTCCTTGTAATGAAATTCCATCATTTCAGGCTGTGGTAGCAGGCTACCACCCCCCACAGCTGGGGCAACCTTGACACATAAAATGTTAGTTTTCTAAAATAAATCTAAAAGCCTTAATGAGCACACAAAGAAATACTTGAACTGTGAGTGATAAGGGCTCGGCTCTTTACTCTTGCTCTAGCCTTTAAAATCTCAATATCTTGATATCTATAGCTAATGAAGCCAGTAGAATTTGGAGTTTAGGATAAAAGTCAAGCCTCAGATCTGGGAGAATTCTGTATTTAGTTCATTTGAAAATGAGATTTAAAGACTGTTAATCTCATGTGCTGTTTCTTGGTCTCTTTCCAGAATATATTTCAACATACCATTTGATAGAAGATACTAGATGACCTAGAAAAGTAACCTTTTTGTGGATTGAGACTAATTGGGCTTTCAACCGAACTTTACCATGAAACTGATGGTCTAACTATCAGTAGGGAGCTGGCTATTTTTACCCCAAACACACAGAAAATACATTGACAGGATCTTTAAACAAATGACCTTAATATCTTTAGTGTTTGTAAAGATTTTTTTAAACACGAAAATAGTGACTATTAATCCTTAAAAGCTGACTGGTGAGAAGGAACAGGAAAAAATAGTCCTTGAATCAATTAAACAACTTCAGTTCACAAAGCATGAGGTTTAACCAGCATGTTTGTTTTGAGTAGGTCCCTTTCCTTCTCACTCTTAGATTCTTTATTTTTAAATGAGGAGGTGTCATTAAGAGATATATAAATTCCATCAGGCTCAAAATTCAACTATCACTTTTGGTATTAGTAACCTGAATTATTTCATCTCCCCATCTCTGAAGATGATGAAGACATTTGCTTATTCAATCACTCACAGACATTTTTACATTTTATTACATATTTTACATATATTTATTGAGCACCTAATATACCCCAGGCACATAGATACCAGGGACATAACAATTAATGACCCAAACAGTAAAAATATCTGCTGCCCTGGAATTGACATTGGGGAGGGAATAAACAAATAAAGGTGAGAGGGTGTTAAGTTAAGCAGAGGAGTCATACACAAGGAATTATGATTTTAAGGGTATAAGGTATGACAATCTTAAATAGAAACTTTCACTAAAAGGGTGATACTAAACCAGGTATCAGGAGGAGGTAAGAAGGTGAGTCATGGGAAGTCTGGGAGCAGGAACTCAATAAACAAAAAAAAAGGTTTCCTGTTAAGTGCTAGAAATTTTATCAAGATTAGTTTATTGATCCCTCAGAGTACTAATGAAAGAAGAGTTACAATTATTTCTATTTTATAAATACAGGAACTAAGGTTCTTTATGGGTAAATAAATTGCTCAAAAAATTTGAACTGAGATCTAGCAGACCGTTAAGCCTGAGCACTTCCTCTGTAGTCCACCTGTAGTCCACATGCTTTACCATTCATCCCATTTCATGCATGTCTCCCTGAAGGACAGACAGCAGTTGTAGAAGAGGAACTGAATCTGAGACTCACCACTCTTCCCCTGAAGGAAAATAATGTGCACATAGATTTTCTTGAATGGAAGGAGTGATTGCTGAACTAGATTGATGTGTTTATATAAAACTGGGACATGATTTTATTCTGTAATTAATTAATCTGTGAACACTGATAAATGTAAATTTCATTACACCTTCTAAAAGTTATTTGTGTGCCTTACTATTACTCACTGTCATCTCAGAAGCCTGAGATTCCAATATTTAATTAATGTGAAAACCATCACCCAGCCTTGGAGCTGCAGAACATTTTGAAAGGAAGACTCGCAAGGCCTGGTTTGCAGCCGAAGGCAGCAAGTTTGACGTTAGCCTGGGTATGTGGGAATCTGCTGGGGAAAATCACATACTCTCAGAGAATTTAGGACCCAGAGCCCTGAATTCTTCCTCTGAGAGTAGCACCGGACCCTTCTCCCAGAGTGCTTCACTGAGAGGAACATACAGCTGGACCAATCAATTAACACTTATTTATTAGTGCCTATGATAAGCCATGTACTGTCTTAGATGTGACACATGCACAGTCTGCCCTTCTTTGTGTAGCTTTAGTCAAGAGTCTTACTCTCTTGGATTTCAGCTTCTTCTTCTGCAACATGAGGGTCACAGGATTTGACTTGAGTGGTTTTAAGTAATTCCAGGCGAGGCTGTTTGGCACTCCTTTTCTAACTCTCACATTAGCGAGCGCAGAGTAAGCACGCCAGATCCTTCGTATTTACCCGTTGCCATAGATAGGCTGACCACTGGGCACAAGAAGAGTGCGTGGCCTCAGGTATGTTGTTTCCTCTCTCATCCATCATTTCATTGTACTACTGGAATGATAGTAGTACCCACCTCAAAGTGTTGGTGTAGATTTATGACATGAATAATGTAAATCACCCTGTTTAAGGTGCTAACATCTTTACTAAATTGGATCTTCACGTTAAAGTATCTAAATGACAAGTTACTTTCAAATTCTTCCTTTCTGGCTTCATAGAATCCACCACTTTTTAAAGGGGTCAGGACAGCAGATTTTTTTCCCATTCACACCTAACCTCTTGGAAATTCCCAAATCTCTGTTATCAGCCCTAGTCACAAAGGAATGTTTTTAAGCATTCTGTTACAATTCCTTCATTTCCCAAATGGGCTAACAGAGAGCTTGATACATTTATATTGTTCAGTTGAACACACTCAGTTGTGTGTTAAGCCACACAACTCTGGTTTGGCATGAAAAACAATTCCTGTTAAAAACAGAAACAAAAAACAAACAAAAAAACCAAAAAACTTTCTCAGTTTTGATTGTTTCACTATACGTACTGAAAACTTTGAATGTCGGCCCTGGCTGTTTGGCTCAGTGGTAGAGCGTCGCTCTGGCATGTGGAAGTCCCGGGTTCAATTCCCGGCCAGGGCACACAGGAGGGGCGCCCATCTGCTTCTCTACCCCTCCCCCTCTCCTTCCTCTCTGTCTCTCTCTTTTCCTCCCACAGCCCAGGCTCCATTGGAGCAAAAGATGGCCCGGGTGCTGGGGATGGCTCTTTGGCCTCTGCCCCAGGTGCTGGAGTGGCTCTGGTCTGGACAGAGCGACGCCCCGGATGGGCAGAGCACTGCCCCCTGGTGGGCGTGCGGGGTGGATCCCGGTCGGGCGTATGCAGGAGTCTGTCTGACTGCCTCCCCATTTCCAGCTTCAGAAAAATACAAAAAAAAACAACAACAACAAAAAAAAACTTTGAATGTCAACAAATATAATAAACTGATTTATGCTTCCTTATACTTCATCTCAAAGGATGTTGAACTTTGTCATGACAATATCAGTGCCTTATATGACTCCTTTCAAAGTTATTTAGCAGTTTTAACTCCTTTAATTTTCAGAAAGGATAAATATTATCTCTTTTTTTCTATTACATAAGTTCAAATTCAGAAAAATGACATATGTTCATGGTCACACTACTAGTATATTGTGGAGTGGTGGTTCAAGCTTAATATTTGACTTTGTTGCTTGTTCTCTTTTTACTACACTTGGTAGCTGGCTTCTGAAGACTTTTGATGGTCTCACTATCTCATTTCCCATGTCCATGGCATGCTTTATCTGGTAGTATTACTTTAAAAATCACTCAGCTGGCCCTGGCCTTGGCTCAGTGGTAGAGCGTCAGTCCGGCGTGCAGGAGTCCCGGGTTCAATTCCAGGCAAGGGCACACAGGAGGAGTGCCCATCTGCTTCTCCACCCCTCCCCCTCTCCTTCCTCTCTGTCTCTCTCTTCCCCTCCCGCAGCCGAGGCTTCATTGGTTCAAAGTTGGCCCGGGCACTGGGGATAGCTCCATAGCCTCTGCCTCAGGTGCTAGAGTGGCTCTGGTCACAACAGAGCGACGCCCCAGATGGGCAGAGCATCGCCCCCTGCTGGGCATGCCGGGTGGATCCCAGTTGAGCGCATGCGGGAGTCTAATTGCCTCCCCGTTTCCAACTTCAGAAAAATACAAAAAAAAAAAAAAATCACTCAGCTGTCAAATAAATATTTTTCTCCCTTATTAGATACTATACTAGGATTGGGGCATTAGAGATAACCATAGACAGACATAATTGAAAAAAATAAATGTAAAATTAGAACTGGGATGAGTGTCTGGAAGAAGTATATGATACTGTGAGAAAATATAATGGGGGGCTTTAATCTAGTCTGGGGAGTGAGATCAGGAAATACTTCCTGGAAAAGTGACAACTAAGCTGAAATCTGGAAAGGTAAGTGGCAGTGGAAGGCCAGTAGCCCTGTCCACCATCACAGCCGCCTGGCCCATGCAGGCTCAGGTTTGATTTGGACAGACAGTAATGAAAAAAATGGAGCCAAGAACTGGTGGGCCATCATCTTTATCCTAGCTTACACCCAGTGGGCAAGTAATACACACAGTGGGAAAACACTTCCCTTTCCATTCAGGGCTCCCAAAGCCACTTACTTATCTGAGTTTCCTAGAATCAAAGTTTTCTACCTCACCAGTCTTATTCACTTCTGTTCCCTATCTCCTTCTCTCTGCACAAACTGGCTTCTCCTTCAGCACTCTGCCATCTTGGCTGCTTCTCCTCTCCTCCACATGGCCTTTCTCTGCTCTCCTTTCTCTGCTATCTTCTCTAATGTTAATCTCAGGAACCGAGAGAGGGCAAGCTCCTGGTCTGCCCCATTTTATAGTGTAGAAATTAAAACCTTTAATCCAATATACAAACAAGGAAGTCTCTGATACAAAGTCACTTATGGTGGGAAAGGCTTAGTCTTAAAACTAAGTCTTGGAGTATAACAACCTTGCCTGCTTACAGCCTGTCCCCCACACCCAATGCAAACTATAAGTGAGCAAACCTATATATCATACTTACAAACTTATTTGACCAACAGGCAGCTACCCAGGCAAAAGGAGACGAGCATAACTGGCAAAACGCAATGTAAATTATAAGGAAGCCCAGACATATGGAAGGGAACACTGAGTTGAAGCCCTAGAATGAAAAGTCATATATTCCAAGCTGCCACGTTCACTTAAGCTCATGCGTGATGGTGAACCTTTTTATAAAAACTGCCCACTTTTGCAGTGCTGGTCAACCTGGTCCCTCCCGCCCACTAGTGGGTGTTCCAGCTTTCATGGTGGGCAGTAGCAGAGCAAACAAACAGCACCGCAATTGGCCCAACATGAAAGCTGGAATGCCCACTAGTGGGTGGGAGGGACCAGGTTGACCAGCACTGCAAAAGTGGGCGATTTTTATAAAAAGTTCACCATCACAGACTTAAGCCATCTTGGAGTAAGAAACACCCTTCAGCTCCTGCTCTTCTGAGTTTGTTTGGCTCTTTCAGAGATCCCACAGAGTCATACAACAAAAATACCTTACTATTTGAGAAAATTTGAGTTGATATCAATTTCTTTTATTTTTTTATTTGTTTTTATTTTAGTGAGAGGAGGAGAGGCAGAGACAGACTCCCACATGTGCCACGACCAGGATCTACCCAGCAAGCCCACTAGGGGGCGATGCTCTGTCCATCTGGGGCCCTTGCTTCTTTGCAACCTGAGAGAGAGAGAGAGAGAGAGAGAGAGAGAGAGAGAAGTGGGAGGGGGGAGTAGAGAAGCAGATGGGCGCTTCTACTGTGTGTTCTGACTAGGAAACAAACCTGAGACATCCACGCACCGGGTCAATGCTCTACCTGAGCCAACCAGCCGGGCTAATATCAATTTCTTAAAACTAAATTAATCTAGCTACAACAGTCTATCATACATCTTTTAAAATGGATACATCAAATATCTGCAAAAGTATCATACTAAGTCAATAGTATTTTTATTCCAAAAATCATTCACAGAGAGTTGCATTTAATTGGTAGTAATCTTCAGGAGCATACAGGAAGATTAGATTTAATGGCAATGACTAGTTGTTCTGTATTTTCAATGAGAAATATACAATAAAAATGGGGGAAAATAAAAGTTAAAAAGGGGGGATGTCAATTGTAGTAAGAGAAATTTAGACCAGATTTTCTTTAAAGGTAATAGCTTTTTTTACACTGGAAGGAGTACAGAATGAACCTTCTCTAAATGAAATAGATAGCAAGCCATTTTAGAAAAGCATGACTTTTTTTTAAGTGGGGTTTAATGTACACATTCTTCTTCAAGGCTCCTTGTGCCATGATGGTTGCACTTAGGGTACCCAGAATCAGCTCATCAATTCTGGTAGCCACAGGGTCCCTGAGGGCTATTTGGAAAAGATTACAGCTTATAGGTCTTTATTTCACATCCTGGGAGGGAGTGTGATGAAAAGCCACAAGATCAGCATTTACAGTCAGAATACCTCCATTGAAAGTGTAACTCTACCTGTCCTAAGCTTCCATTTTAGAATTTGTGAAGTAGAGATGGGATCCCTTTCACAGATACTATGAAGATCAAAAAAAGTTATCAGGTATGAAAACATCATATAAGCTGAACATTACTGTACACTGTTAGTATTTTAAGTAACAAGAGTTTTCTTACAGCCTGACACTGAGGTTGCGGGTTCGAAATCCTGGGCTTGCCTGATCAAAGCACAAATGACAAGCAACCAATGTACAGTTAGGGTGAAGCAGCTACTTCTTTTTCTCCCCTTCCTCTCTCTGTAAAATCAATAAATAAAATCCTTTACAAAAAAAAATTTTCTTATAAAATAAGAAAAACTACTGATGAAATTCACTCAAGAGTTAAGAACGCTGACTTTGGGATCAGAAAGACCTAACTTTTTGAACCTGATTATTAGATCACTAACTCCTTAATATTGGACAAATCATTTAAACTCTCTGTGCTTCAGTTTCATCAGCTATAAGGTGAGGGAATATAGCACCTCATTACATAAACTTGTGATTTTAAATTTAATTAAGTTACATGACATTCTGACTACAAAGCAGTAAGCACTATGAATCACACTTATTATATACTCTAACTGTAAATTAATAGCAATAGTAGCAGCAGTAAGTAGTACTTCTGACATTATTTATAAACATACAGTATCATACCAGATCCAATAACATCTTGGATTGCCTATTCCCAGAAAGTAACTCAGAAAGGGCAGCCTTGACTATGGATATAATTTTAATGCCAACTAACAAGTGGCTCTATTTAGCTAGCACAACAGTTTCCTCTTTATTAATTTCTCACAAAATTAGCAAAAGGAAATTAAATGCAGCCACAGTTTAAAGCCACAAATACACAGTAGTCATTTGGGGAGGGTTTAGAACTAACTGGTGGTTTATAATTAGAAAATACATTGCCTTAACATCAGTGTTCAACTTATTGTTTCAAGCCTTCTAATTTAGCCTACAAACAAGACTGCAACCTGACAGGAAGAAAATAAAGGGTAGGGCAAAAGTAGGTTTACAGTTGTGAGTATGTGGAAGTTTACTCTTGTACTATTATTTATTAATTATTATATTACCTTCCATATGAGCAACTGTAAGCCTACTTTTGCCCAACCCTGTATTGTATGCTATAATAAACAAACATCTACATCCCTAAAGATTGTGATTTTGACTCTTATTTTAAAATATTTTTTCTATTTACTCAATCATTCAATGTATATTTTTAGCACTGGATTAAACATTGGCTATTTAACAGTAAGCAAGATACATGCAGTCTCTGCCTTTTATAGCAGGGACTACAGCTATAGTTTATCCTTATAGATTATTTTACCTATGAATAGCACACTGAATTAATAGATAAGATAACCGGCAGTTACAAAACTTTGTGTTGAAGTTATGATAGGAGAAATATGCACGGTGAGTACTTAGGAAGGAAACGTTCCCGGACTTCTGAGGAAGCAATCCATAGAAACACGGAACTGGTCTCTTCTCCTCTATTAGATTATAAATCTCTAGATGATAGAATCTGGTTTATTTGTCTTTATAGTCTCTGTAGGACCTAAAATATTATTTTACACAGACATTTTTTCTGGGATGCATGTAAACTGATTGATTCACTCAACATCTATCCCAACCTCTTTATATTATATCCTTCAAGACTGGAAAACTAAAAACCTTTTCCAGACTCCCTTGCATATCTGGTTATGGATATGATTTAGATTATGCCAGACACAGCACACTGTTTGGGAAATGAGTTAAAGAAAAGCAGTACATGAGCCATCCATTACCGGTGTGGATTTCAGCAGGCACATGGGGCTGGAGCCAACCGCTTCCACAGTGACTCTCTGGATTCTAGTTCAACGTGGTAGCAACTTGGAGCCAGCAGTTTGAATAGCAGCTTCCTGACGTTCTGGATCTTTAACTGTGACAGGGCTGGCAGCTTTCTTGGTGGTACAGTTCTGCAGTGTTACTGTTATTCTGCAGTCACTCCCAGAAGCTCAGTTTAAAGGCTGCCTCTCCAGCATTTTGAACAATGTTGTAGCAAACTAAATCCCTCCATGAATTCTCTTTTCCGCTCAGACTAGTAGGAACCATTTGTTATCTGCAACTAAACTTTATTGCAGCCTTTTGAGCCAAATTTCATTAGTCAGAGCTATACAGAAGGCAGGCAAAAGTAGGTTTACAGTTGTGAGTTCATGAAGCACAGTTTTTTCCTTGTATTATTTATTTGCATTGCTGTAAACCTACTTTTGCCCAGCTCTGTACGCTAAGCTCCACAGTCAGTACATAAAGCACTATAAGGTAAAGCCACCCACTGCATGTGAAAATGGCAAGATTGAACATACAACCTCCACACTTAATCAACTACATCAATAATTCTGCTTGAGATGGTTTGTGAATGTGGTGTTTGTCAGTTGTCTGGAGCTACTCAAGGCCAATCAACATGGCTCTGTTGCATGCATAGAACTGGTATGCAAGAAGGCAGATGACCTAAGCTATCACATTTAAAAATGTGTTGTTTATAATGAGTGAAATAAGTAAATCAGAAAAAACTAAGAATTGTATGATTCCATACATAGGTGGGACACAAAATTGAGACTCATGGGCATAGATAAGAGTGCAGTGGTTACCAGGGGTAGGGGAAGGGAGGAGAGGAAGGAGGTCAGGGAGAAAAAGGGGCATAAAGAAAACCAAATGAAGGGTGAAGGAGGATGATTTGACTTTGGGTGATGGGTATACAACATAATCGAATGTCAAAATGATCTGGAGATGTTTTCTCTAAATCTTTGTGCTCTAATTGACCAATGTCACCCTGTTAAAGTTAATTGTCTAAATAAAATTATTTTAAAAATGTATTGTGATCTGACAGGGTCTAGAAAGAAAAAAATCAATGAGCAGGAGTAGGTTAGTGTGTCTTTGGTATCTCAGAGGAGGTGGTGACCTGACCAGCAGATAACAGTCAGTTTGACTTGGGAAGTATGATTCTGTAGGTTATAGAAAAATGGCACCCACCACAAAGATTCTCTACCTAATTCCCTGTGTCTGATATTTTAACTGTCTAGCTAGTTGCCAGTCATAGGGTGAGTACTTTGCATACATAAATTCATTTTTTCCTCTCACTCTACTCTTTCTAATTCTTTTTTTTTTTTTGTATTTTTCTGAAGTTGGAAACGGGGAGGCATTCAGACTCCCACATGCAGTTGACTGGGATCCACCCGGCATGCTCACCAGGGCGATGCTCTGCCCATCTGGGGCATTGCTCTGTTGCGACCAGAGCCATTCTAGCACCTGAGGCAGAGGCCATGGAGCCATCCTTAGCACCCGGGCCAACTTTGCTCCAATGGAGCCTCGGCTGCGGGAGGGGAAGAGAGAGACAGAGAGGAAGGAGAAGGGAAGGGGTGGAGAAGCAGATGGGTGCTTCTCCTGTGTGCCCTTGCCTGGAATCAAACCCAGAACTCCTGCATGCCAGGCCAACGCTCTACCACTGAGCAAACTGGCCAGGGCTCTAATTCATTTTATAGACAAAAAGGCTGCAGTTGGTGAAGGGTAAGAGATATATTCCACATTTCACAGTCAGAGTTTGCAACACCAGAATTCTTTGGCTCTAAAGCTGTGTGCAAAATCTTGAATAGCAAGTTCCATTATGCTGCCTCCTACAGAAAATTTCCTTCCAAGGAGAGGATGAATTGACCAACTGATATTAATATTCAGGTCCTCTTGCCAACCACAGTTCTCTATGAAATAAACAATTCTGTCTGATTATAAAATCGTCCCTTGTGAGTAGAAAAGCATTCACACCCTTAAACCTGCTGCATTAATTAGGTTAATTGTAAGAACTGACAATTTTAAGAACAAGCCTGGGAACGTGCTGAACCCACCAATATGCTGCCATCCTGGAGGGCTCGGCCTGGAACAGCCTTCTTCTACACTCTTTCTTTTCTAAGGCTATCACCCCATATCTCTCCTCCGTCCTCAGGAGGCTATTGTGGTGTTTGAATGAGGCTCCTGGGTGTTCACTGCAACTGCACGACAGATTTCTGAGCTATTTTGCTGAAAGGATTGCCCCATGTTGTTTTCACATGAAAGATTTTCCAGAGTTTTATAATTGCACAGTTCAGTCTTATCTTGTCGAGTCTCTTAAGTACAGGCTCCATCAACAGCAGGGAGTCTTTGCAGCTGTTCTGTGATGTAGTTTCAGGGTCAACAAGAAGGCATTCTGATCCTCATAAAATTATGTCTCCATCTGCTCAATGATGTCTAAAAATTCACAGAGATTTATTCCTTTGAACTGTGGCTTCCTGCATTTCTCACAATTCAAATACCCATAGGAAACTAGTGTATTAAGCTTTATCAGTCATTAACATCCTACTGAGCCTGAGTTTATCAGATCGTTTACCCACAGGAAGTTCTAAAGAGTAGAGTCAAAGAGAGAAGCCTCAGAGCATAAGGTTGTTCTTAAAGACACAAAGGAACTGTGAGGTGTTGTTTGTCTTTCCGGAGACCAATTCTAAGAGGCGTGGACAGAGGAAAGTTCTAAGGTATGGTTCAAAGTCACTCTCTTTATTGTCTTTATTTTTCTAGTTCAATATGCTGTCTAGATATCCTTTGCTGTTATTTTTTTTTTACTACTGAAATAAGAGGTTCAAATTGGGCTTCATCGCCTACCTCATACTTGAAAACAATATGAAAAGTCAACTTGAGTATCCAAATGCCAGCTTCACCTCTTACTACCTTTGTAAACCAGCATTGCGCTTTTCTCTTTTACTCAACTCTCTGCAATCTGGCACCTGCTGTCACTATCTCGGTGTGGTCACTGAACTGTAAGCTCTATAAAGAATAAGAATCTTGCTCCCCACTGTGTCCCAAGCACCTAGAACTAGGACTGACACAGAGTCCTCAATAAGCATTTGTTGAAAAAATGTTTTTGTGAAACAATGACCTTCCAATAAGCATTATTCAGTTCTTATCCAGGTAGCCTCTTAGGAGCATTTGTTCACCACCTCCCCGTTCTTGGAACTCTTTCTCCTTTGATATTATTGTTCCCATGTCCTTCTGGGGTCAGTTTGGGGGCGAAAGAATGGTGGTTGAACATTAAGACACTGGACTCTGGAGTCAGATGGACATGGTTTAAATCCAAGCTCTACTCACTAATTGTGTGATCCAGGTAGGTACTGATCCTTCCTATCTTGTTTCTTTATAAAAAATGTGGGGATCTGAAGAGTTTTTGCCTCATCAAATTGCCGTAGGATTGTGTAAAATAATTCTTGTTAACATTGCACAGTGCTCTATATATAGTACACAATCAAAATAATAGCCATTATTTGAATACTTGGAAACCTTTTTGTTACTACTTCTTATTCTTCCTTATTCACTTGTCACTTAAATATTTACTGTTGTAAAAACTAAATAATCCTCAGCATTTCATTCTCTTTTGCTTTTAATTCTATCTACTTTTTATGAATTCTCATCGACTCCATATCAACTCCATAGCCTTAATTGCTCATTATATCTTATTAATATTTTCTTTTTCATTTATTTAGAACTATGAATCTGATTATCTTGCACTTGCCAAAGAAAAATATTTTTTAAAAAATTATTGAACTTATTGGGGGGAAAAGAATTTATTAGGGTGACATTGGTTAATAAAATTATACAGTTTAAGTACACAATTCTACAATATAGCATGTGTATACTGTGTTGTGTGTTCACCACCCAAGATTCTTAATTCTATAATCTGGATTCAGATCTTATTTTTGAAACTAAACCTCTGTGTGGCAGATATAACTATGAGTTTATTCAACCTCACTTTCTCTACCTCTTTGGTACACTGCTAGACTTTATTTCTTGGCCTCCCTTATCATTTCATATGGCCACATGAGTGAATTCTGTCAATAGAATGTGGTATAAATGAAATGAGCCATTTCTATGATTTGCCCATAAAACACCTTCCATGTGATCTTCTATACTTTTTCTCCTTCCATTGGCCAGTTGATGCAAGAGACTTGGAAGCCCTAAGAAATGGTAAGATCACAAGACCAAAAAGTCAGTGCCCCTAAACAACCATGAGGAAAGCTGTCTGCCATCCAGGAACATCTGTATTGGTCTTTGCATGAGCAAGAAATAAACTTATACTGGGTTAAGATGTTGAGATTTGGGAGAGTTGTCAACAAAAGCTAGTTTTTCTTACCTTAATTGGTATACCCTTTATCTACCTGCCTAGAAGACCTTTTATTTAGTTGTTCCTCCTATAAATTGAACTCTGCATATGAATTAACAGTTCTTGAAATTTTTACAACTGATCAGGAGGCAAATGACTATGATGAGATTATTTTCCAGAGCCCCCCACATAGTACCTCACAAAATGCTGTGACTTTGGTGAAATCACTTCAGTCTTGAATCAATGTTAGTAGCTCAAACTCTGATACTATCAGCATACCAAGAATGGCTTCTTCATGGGCAGATTCACATTAGACTGGGTTATGAGGTTGATTTACTAAGCCAGAATAAAATTTTATTAATTTATAGTGAGAATTATAACTGCCAGATACAATGCCTATTTGAATCACTCTTACTACCATATTGTCTCCCTTTAGGAATATTACAAGTAAATCAGAATTAACAGAAAATAAATCTGAAATCAAAGCAAGGAGAACTTATTAAAGGACTTGGGGTTTTAATGATGCTGGCCTCTAATAGTTTGATTTATATAATCTAACATCATTAGTGTTAGAATAATTCTTCATTCATTCTTCTTCCTTATGTTCCACCAATACCTACTCTTTCTTAAATCTTTATCTTCTGTCTATCCCCAATGTTAGTCTTTAATCAGGCCCTCATCATTCAAACTTAGGCTATAACAACTTCTTGATCAATCTCCTTACCTCCCCTTCTACTCCATTCTAATAAATTCTTCACAAATTTAACACTCATCTGTCTAAATCTGCATGTGAAATCACATGGTTTCTCCAGTTTAGAATCCATCTCCATAGTATAGAATCCATTTCCTTAGTATAAAATTCCAAGTCTGCAATGTGGCTTTTAAGCTCCTTAGAGAGAGACTGCTCCCTGGCTCTATCTTTAATCTCATTTATTGCCAATTTCCCTATGGTCTAACTATGCTAAAATTTATGAAAATTTCTCTGAATAAGACAGGCTTTTCTCACTTTCTTGCCTGCATACAAGCTGTTTCTTTAATATAATGACCTTCTCCTCTTTTCTTCCTTTCTGGCTTAGATACTCTTCCAGGATACCTCCTGGTATTTTACACATCTATTTATCATAGAACTATCATGGTTGTAGATCACAGATCTAACATAGATACTAGCATACTCTAAATTCCTGTTTACTAATTTATCTTTTACTAAATGGTGAGCTCCTAAAGAAAGTGACTTTTTTATCTTATCTTCATATTACTAAGTTACGGTAGACCACTTAGTACATACAAGTTACTTGATAAATATTTATAGAATAAATATATTAGTGAATGAATGGAATGGGGTTAATCTTTTTTGATCAGTAACTCCTCTGGTTCCTTCAAATACTGTATATTGTATAATAATTTAATTTAATGCCTACAACAAAATAGTTTATTATTATCCTTATTTTGTGCTTGAGGGACTAATCTTAAAGGAGTTAACTTTCCCAAAGATACACAGTTGATGACTTAAAAACCAAGATTATCCCTGGCAGAGTAGCTCAGTTCATTACAGTGTCATTCTAATATGCCAAGGTTACAGGCCCGATTCCTGGTCAGGGCATATATAAGAAACAACCAATGAATGCATGAATAAGTGGAACAACAAAATGATGTTTCTCTCTCTCTCTCTCTCTCTCTCTCTCTCTCTCTCCTTCACTTCTTTCTCTCTAAAATCAATCAATTAGGAAAAGCCAAGATTTGAACACAGATCTGACTTTGTAAGAAAAAGTTCCATATAAGAAGCAAGTCCTGGCCCTGGCCGGTTAGCTCAGTGGTAGAGCGTTGGCCTGGCGTGCGGGAGTCCCGGGTTCGATTCCCGGCCAGGTTACACAGGAGAAGCGCCCATCTGCTTCTCCACCCCTCCTCCTCTCCTTCCTCTCTGTCTCTCTCTTCCCCTCCCCCAGCCGAGGCTCCACTGGAGCAAAGTTGGCCCGGGCGCTGGGGATGGCTCCGTGGTCTCTGCCTCAGGCACTAGAATGGCTCTGGTTGCAACAGAGCAATGCCCCAGATGGGCAGAGCATCACCCCCTGGTGGTCATGCCGGGTGGATCCTGGTCAGGTGCATGTGGGAGTCTGTCTGACTGCTTCCCCGTTTCCAACTTCAGAAAAAGACAAAAAAAAAAAAAAAAAAGCAAGTCCTTAGTTGGGGTTGGAAAATTGGGTAGGTTTTGGACATGTTAATAGTGAAGACAGAAACTTTAGGATAAAGAGAAGTTAGCCAAAGAAATTCATGGATTGTGAGTACACTGTCATGTTTTGCTGTTTACTGAAAAACAAAACTTAATTCTAACCATCCTCCCATAAAATAAATTTCTGCTTTTAAATTAAATGTGTCCAATTCTGAAGTTAGAAAAATAATGTAATTATAGTTGCAAAGGAAATAATAATGTTCGTATTGAAGAGAAATAACTTAAACTATTCATTTTGAGATAAAGAGCAAAAATATTTATTGCTTACCACAAATCAGTTATGATATTAGCTTTCAGAGACTTCTTAGTACTAGCTGAGAAAAGGTTTTTAACAACATATCACCGTATTACTCTATTGTGAAAATTTAAGAGCTAAATTACCTTAGGAAGCTTGGGTAAAAAATAATAAATGTTTTAAGATGTCAAAAACTCAAAATTGAGTTCAGTTTTATTTTAAGAAGTCTGGAATTGTTATTTGTTTCTTGGATTATTTTTCCTCTCATGTACATATCACCGCAGAAAGCTTGTAATAGCTCAATTTTTCTAGCTGCTCATTTCTAAATGCAAAATAAACACTGAGAAATAGATCCCACCCCTTCAGCAAAATGCTAGGTGAGTAAATCCACCAGACAAGAGCTGAAGGGATTGAAAGCTAGTTTTTATTTATGAATATTTATGAACACCTAACTAGAAACTGCTAACTAGGTTGGGAATTTTCACCAGCATTATGCTATTTTCTCAGTAAATAAGCATGGCTTGAAGAAGTCAAGTAACTTGTCCACACTGTCACAGAGTAAGGGCTTAAAAGCCTCAAGGTTAAAATTTAGTTTGTATTTATGTATTGATTGATTTTTCAGATAGAGAAGGGAGAGAGGGAGAAACATCGATTTGTGGCTCCAATTATTTATGCATTCATTGGTTGATTCTTGTATGTGTCCTGAATGGGATCAAATTCACAACTTGGTAAATTAGGATGATGCTCTAACTAACTGAGCTACCTGGCCAGAGCCTCTAGTTTGTATTTTTTGTTGGAAGTTTGGAGCATTTATAAATTTATCACTCCTTCCTTCTATCTAGATGTTAACCAAGAGGAGATAAAACACAAAGAACAAAATGAGGGTCAAAATACATTTGCAAGTATTTATTACTAGCAAAGCTGAACTGAAATACAGAGGGGGACCTTCTCTTCCCCTCCAACAACATAGACTTGGAAGGCACATAACACAAAATCTCCATTTTGTGTCAAATGGGAAACTCAAAGAGAACAGAGCTGACCTACTGGAAACTAAGCCTATTTTATCTGCCATCTCAAGAAGAAGAAAGCAAGAACACACACTGTCTCTGAGCAAGGACTAGACTGATATGTAGCAAGAGCAATGACCCACATAAGCCACATTGCAATAGAATGGCCCTACCTCGTGGCTTGCATGATCCACTGTATGCCAGTCACTCCTCCCAAGAGCAAAAACAAGTGGGAGCCAAATGTCACTGCTCATACTAAGAAAGTAGAGTGTAAATCCTTTGTGAAAACAAGCACAGAAAGTAGAGATTGCCCACTACAGCTTTTACAATATCAATAGACTCATATTCAGCTTCTATAGACTATATAAGTCTGTATAACAGCAATAACAATTGCAAGTCTGTATTATAAAACTAAGGTAAGTCTTCAGTTAGGTTCATGATGCAAAAATGGTAGAAACATCACAGAAACACCATAGTATGCTGAAAACAACTTCTGGTAACCTTTCTTGTAGCACTTGCACTCAATATATAATATAGTGATTATTATTTTTAATGAGAATTAAATGCTTTTCCTCTCATGAATATTATAAAACCAAGGTGACTTTACCTTTTATATTTCCAACTGGGCTGCTCCCAGGGAGATTGGGGGCAGGTTTTCATATTGCGTTTCCCATAAAACATGAATGGTGTTGCAACATTCACAAAATGTAGAATTGAACTAACAGTATCTCCATAATGTAATAAACTATTTGAAGATTAATATAAATGTAATCTTCTTTATCATTATTCCCCACAGGGTCTAGCAATTTATATGTAGTAAGAGATAAATCAATGATTTACTTAATAAGGGATATTAAATGTAAAAAAAAAGGCTATCTTTTGTTGGTTCAAGAATTTGTTGCTGTTCTGGCAAATACTTTAAGTATTATATAAAGAAATGTTCTGTCTCAAGCCTGGTGTTTAGATTTTGTTTCTGAATAGTCTAAACTCATCTGATCTACATATTGTTTTATTTTTCCACGTTCTCTAGCTACCTATCATACTGCCTTTTTACTATTTACAATCTCTTCTTCCAGCTTGACACACAGTCACACCTTTTCTAGTAACTATGCCTTTCACTCACCTCCTTAGCTGGAGTATGCAAAGGTATCCTAAAAAATAACACTTCCTAGTTCTGCCAGATTTGGGGGATCACCCTAATCTCCCAAAGCAAATATAGCCTGATAAAAATCTGTGGCCAGAATACAGAAGGTATCTTTTTTATATGCCAAAAAAGCCAAACATGATTCCTAAAAAGCAAGTATTTTTTTTCTTTCTTTGGTGATTGCTACATAACCCAATGCTGACCAGTTTGCCATTATGCCAGAAAGCTCAGTGCTGCATTCAGTACTCGAAGCAACCAAGATTAAAGGTCTAGTGCTGTTAATTTATCTACTTCTTTAAAATTCTTTGTGCAATTTAGATGTTAATTACAGCTTCTCTGATCTTGTAATAGTAATCCTAATTATAATAACCACTATGTATCAACTTGCTTTCATAAGCTGTGCATATATATGTGTATGTATCTGTATATATATATATATATATATATATATATATATATATATATAAAATTTTTGTGGTTGGTATAGTCATCCTTGTTTTGTAGATCAGTAAACTGAACTGACAAAAATTTAAACAATTTAAATGAGCTCTAATAACAATTTGTCTTAAATATCCACTTGCATAGTTTGTTTGTGATAGAGAGAGAGACAGATAAGGATAGACAGACAGGAAGGGAGAGAGATAAGAAGCATCAATTCTTTGTTGTGGCTCCTTAGTTGTTCATTGATTGCTTTTCTCACATGTGCCTTGACCAGGTGACCCCTTGCTCAAGCCAGAGACCTTGGGCTCAAGCAGGTGAGCCTTGCTCAAACCAGATAAGCCCGTGCTCAAGCTGGCGACTTTGGGGTTTCAAACCTGCGTCCTCCACGTTCAAGTCTGACACTCTATCCACTGCGCCACTGTCTGGTCAGGCTCTACTTGCATAGTTTTCAAACTCCAAATCCTCCCTGACAATACCTGAAAAATCTTGGCTGTTTTACAATCTCAGAACCACCTCAATCCCTGAGCTCTTTTTTTCTTCTTTAATGCATCTGATGCCCCTTTGGGAATCTTATAAAACTAATAAACAGATTCATTGTCTTTTCCTTGGTTAGTCAGAACAAATAATAAATGAAACTTGATACCTAGAAAGAGAGATGTCAAAATGTCAATTACAGTATTAATGAAACTGAATGGAAAAAGTATCCTTAGATTTACAGCTCAATACACTTATTCATTTTGCCCCATAGAGTACATGCACTACTATGGTGAAACCACCGTCTTTCCTACCCTTCTACTCCTTTCTCTGTGAGTTTACTACACGAAAGAACAGTGATTGGGTCAAAAGAAAAAAAATACCTCGAGACTTTAAATTTATTTTTTTTCCCTATCTCACCATTCAGATAAATTACTCTCCCACACTTGGGGAGAGCCAGAGCACTATTCCAAATAAAATTGTTCTTCCTGGAAACTTGAGGCAAAGGAAGTAAAGGTTTTCCCTAAAATCCAGGCTTCATATTTGGCCCGTTCCTCAATTTCCGTGCATACAGTAGGTTTTATTAAAACTTTGAGGGGAAGATAAAAATGGATTTAAATCACAGCAAAGTTCCAGTTCCTAACTTTATATCTATATTTTTAATTTATCTTGCAAATAAATTTAGATAGAAAATGTTAGTCTTAAAAATACAATAATAGGGATGATGTCAGAGTAATGGCGGGGTAGGAAGCGATACCGATAAATCTCCCCCAAAACTCAAAAAGATCTTCAACCAGAAACAGAAAACCCTATACTTGGAGCTTCCAGATGCTTCACAATACACCCAAAGGTATGATTGAGTGAAAAATTGGCTAAATATATAACCAAACCCCGAAGGAAATAGGGAGCAAGAAATGCTCCGCCTTCCTCACTAACCTAAACAGGGCGGCTTTCTCTGGTAACTGTGAATATAGAAACTGAGGCAGGCAAAGGGGGTGAATAGATCCAGGCCGCCGCGGCACAAACGGCCGAACCAGGCTGTGGCACACAGATTCAAGCCGAGGAAAATCTGATCCTGTGGCAACCCGGGCAATACAAGCTAACACTCGCGCCAAACCCAAACAAAGAAAGACAAGCGGAGCGGCCATTTTACCCGGTCTCCTGGTCGGTGCGCAGTTAGTGGGCGAGAATTTCTTCCTAGGCCCCGAGAGTGGGTGCCCGTGTTGCCCCACGGAGAGGCAGGGTCAGAGGCCTTTCTGTGGGCTGAGGGCAGAGTCTCTGGGCAGCCCCAGCGCCCTGGGAAAGCCACGCACGGGAGGGAGTGAGAACTAATTCCAACGGTGGAGATTTTCCGTGCTGGAGGGTATTTCACTCAGAGGGAAACGCGGACGGACTCATATCCTGGTTTGCGCGCAGATAAGGAGTGAGCAATTCCTCCGAGTGCCTCGGCAGTGCGCGGCCGTGTTATCGCACAGAGGGGCAGAGTCAGGGGCCTTTGTGTGGGCTAAAGCAGAATCTCGAGCCGCCCCAGCGCCTTGCAAAAGCCGCGCACGGGGACGGAGCGAGACTCAATTCCAACGCTGCAACTTTTCCCTGCGGTTGGGGGTTTCACTCAGAGCGTGAGACTGCTGGCCAGATATCCTGGTTGCAGACAGTGAGTGAGAGTTTCCTCCAAGCGCCCCAGAAGTGGGCGCCCACTTGTGTTACCGGACAGAGTGGCAGAGCCAGAGGTCTTTGAGTGGGCGGAAAGCCCGCCTGATTATGCTAGCAGCTCTGACTGACTGAGCCTTACCCAGAGCCCTGTGCTGAGTGGGAATAGAGTGGGGAGTTGCCAGCTCTTTGAGCCTCTTACTATCCAGGCAGAGGCAGCAGCAACTCCATAGCTGGATTATCAGGCTACTAATTGAGGAAGGAAAGACTAGGAGAAAGGCTCCAGGAACACGGACTCTCTCACTGTCGGAGCCTATAAATGCTAATGAGCTTCAACTGCCAATGAGACTAAAGCACAATACATGCCATAGAGACTTATCAACTGCAAACCTCTACCTGAGCGTGCCAAAGGGGCAGAACCCGGGGTACAGAGTCACTGACCAGGAAGAGGGAGAGAAAAGAAAAAGCAAGAAGATAACCTCTCAAAATCAAGAATAATCTGCAGACTTTATAACCTATCCCATTTTATTATATTTGTTTGTTTGTTTCTCTTATCTTCATTCTTGATACTTTTTTTTCCTCCTCCAATTTGGCCGATTAACTCTCTACCGGTCTTACTCTCTCCTCTCCTTGAACTACACTACCCATAAGTGTTACATCTCCCATTATCTTTTCTCTTCTCCTCCTTTCTCTCTATGAGGGTTGCACTCCAAAATGCTTAACTCTCTCTCTCTCTCTCTCTCCTCTCTTTTTTCTTCTTTTAGTGGTTCCCTCTTTTTTTCTCTCTCTCTCTTTCTTTTCTCCCTCTATATTAGTTCCTTCCTTTCTCCTTTACATCTCCTCTCATTCAAACCTCAATAACAAACAAATTATCTTATCTGGGACTCAAACCTATGTTTGTGGCATTTTGGGGGGGTTTTACTTCACCTTTTTAACTCACTAGCTGTGCTCCCATCCCTGGCTCTCCATATTATCTAGTTCTTGTTCCACTAAATACAATAGTAATTTTTTAATTTGTCCCCCCATTTTTCCATTTTCCTCTTATTCCTCTCATCATAACTCTTAGACAACCAACACCTAAAAGCAAATCATTTTATTCTTGACCCAAATTTTTTCCTTATTTGCTTTTTGTGGGTCCATACGCTCTTTTTTTTTCTTTTTTCTTTTTTTTTTCCTTTTTTTTTTTTTCTTTTTTTGCCCGTTTATTACTTTTCCCCAATTCAGGCCCTCCATCACAGGCATTGTTTGTTATAATTCACAGTCTACCACAAGATTTTCTCAAGAAAGAGGGGAGAGGAGAGGAGAGGAAAAAAGGAGGGGGGGAATAATTTCCTTTTTTTTAAATTTTTATTTTATTTTATTTTTCTTTATTTCATTATTAATTTTTTTTTAAAAAAAAACACTTTTTTATTTTTTATTTTTTATTTTTTAACTTTTTATTCTTTATTAAATCTCATTAATACTATCAACAAAACCACCCTCAGATGCCATTAAGGAAGAGAAAATCGAATATCATGGATACAAAAGAAAGAGAGGTAACAAAGCTAGATGAGGAAAAATCTATGGAGAAAAAATTTAATATATTGGAAACCTTGGAGCTAAATGACAGAGAATTCAAGATAGAAATCCTAAAAATCCTCCAAGATATACAAGAAAACACAGAAAGGCAATTTAGGGAGCTCAGAAAACAACTCAATGAACACAAAGAATATATGTCCAAGGAAATTGAAACTATAAAAACAAATCAAACAGAGATGAAAAACTCAATTCACGAGCTGAAAAACGAAGTAACAAGCTTAGCTAATAGAACAGGCCAGATAGAAGAGAGGATTAGTGAAATAGAAGACAAGCAACTTGAGGCACAACAGAGAGAAGAAGAAAGAGACTCAAAAATTAAAAAAAATGAGATAGCCCTACAAGAATTATCTGACTCCATCAAAAAGAATAACATAAGAATAATAGGTATATCAGAGGGAGAAGAGAGAGAAAATGGAATGGAGAACATACTCAAACAAATAATAGATGAGAACTTCCCAAGCCTGTGGAAAGAACTAAAGCCTCAAGTTCAAGAAGCAAACAGAACTCCAAGTTTTCTTAACCCCAACAAACCTACTCCAAGGCATATCATAATGAAATTGACACAAACCAACAGCAAAGAAAAAATTCTCAAGGCAGCCAGGGAAAAGAAGAATACAACATATAAAGGAAGGCCCATTAGATTATCATCAGATTTCTCAGCAGAAACTCTACAAGCTAGAAGAGAGTGGACCCCAATATTTAAAGTCCTGAAAGAGAGGAACTTTCAGCCACGAATACTATACCCATCAAAGCTATCCTTCAAGTATGAAGGAGAAATAAAAACATTCACAGATACAGAAAAGATAAGGGAATTTATCATCAGAAAACCCCCACTCCAGTAATTACTAAAGGGGGTTCTCCAATCAAATACAAAGAACAAAAAAAAAAAAAACAGAGCCACAAGTAAAAGCTCCAAGAAGAACACAATAAAACCAAATTTAAATTGTGACAACAACAAAAAGAAAGAGGGGGAGAAGATGGAGATTAACAGTAGCAAAGGACGATGGAGTGCAAAAGTACTCACAAAATAGTTCGCTACAATGAACAGGGTAGGGACCCTTTTCATTACTCAAAGGTAACCACCATTGAAAAAACCACCACAGAAGCACATGAGATAAAGAAGATAGCAACAGAGGAAAGATGTATGGAATACAACCAAATAAAAACAAAAGATAGAAAAACGAAAGAGAAGGATCAAACAAGACACAAAACTAACAGAAAGCAAGATGTAAAATGGCAATAGGGAACTCACAAGTATCAATAATTACACTAAATGTAAACAGATTAAACTCACCAATAAAAAGGCACAGAGTAGCAGAATGGGTTAAAAAAGAAAATCCAACTGTATGCTGCCTACAGGAAACTCATCTAAGTAACAAGGATAAAAACAAATTCAAAGTGAAAGGCTGGAAAACAATACTCCAAGCAAATAACATCCAAAAAAAAGCAAGTGTAGCAATACTCATATCGGATAATGCTGACTACAAGACAGGAAAAGTACTCAGAGACAAAAATGGCCATTTCATAATGGCTAAGGGGACACTGAATCAAGAAGACATAACAATTCTTAATATATATGCACCAAACCAAGGAGCACCAAAATATATAAGACAGCTACTTATTGATCTGAAAACAAAAACTGACAAAAATACAATCATACTTGGAGACCTCAATACACCCCTGATGGCTCTAGATCAGTCATCCAAACAGAGAATCAACAAAGACATAGTGGCCTTAAACAAAACACTAGAGTACCTGGATATGACAAACATCTACAGGACATTTCATCCCAAAGTGACTGAATACATTTTTCTCCAGTGTACATGGATCATTCTCAAGAATTGACCATATGTTGGGCCACAAAAACAACATCAGCAAATTCAGAAAAATTGAAGTTGTACCAAGCATATTTTCTGATCATAAAGCCTTGAAACTAGAATTCAACTGCAAAAAAGAGGGAAAAAATCCCACAAAAATGTGGAAACTAAACAACATACTTCTAAAAAATGAATGGGTCAAAGAAGAAATAAGTGCAGAGATCAAAAGATATATACAGACTAATGAAAATGACAATACGACATATCAGAATCTATGGGATGCAGCAAAAGCAGTGATAAGAGGGAAGTTCATATCGCTTCAGGCATATATGAACAAACAAGAGAGCGCCCAAGTGAACCACTTAACTTCCCACCTTAAGGAACTAGAAAAAGAAGAACAAAGACAACCCAAAACCAGCCGAAGAAAGGAGATAATAAAAATCAGAGCAGAAATAAATGAATTAGAGAACAGAAAAACTATAGAAAAAATTAATAGAACAAGGAGCTGGTTCTTTGAAAAGATCAACAAAATTGACAAACCCTTGGCAAGACTCACCAAGGAAAAAAGAGAAAGAACTCATATAAACAAAATCCAAAATGAAAGAAGAGAAATCACCACGGACACCATAGATATACAAAGAATTATTGTAGAATACTATGAAAAACTTTATGCCACTAAATTCAACAACCTAGAAGAAATGGATAAATTTCTAGAAAAATACAACCTTCCTAGACTGAGTCAAGAAGAAGCAGAAAGCCTAAACAGACCTATCAGTAGAGAAGAAATAGAAAAAAACATTAAAAACCTCCCCAAAAATAAAAGTCCAGGCCCTGACGGCTATACCAACGAATTTTATCAAACATTGAAAGAAGACTTGGTTCCTATACTACTCAAAGTCTTCCAAAAAATTGAAGAAGAAGCAATACTTCCAAACACATTTTATGAGGCCAACATAACCCTCATACCAAAACCAGGCAAGGATGGCACAAAAAAAGAAAACTACAGACCAATATCTCTAATGAATACAGATGCTAAAATACTAAACAAAATACTAGCAAATCGAATACAACAACATATTAAAAAAATAATACATCATGATCAAGTGGGATTCATCCCAGAATCTCAAGGATGGTTCAACATACGTAAAACGGTTAATGTAATACACCATATCAACAAAACAAAGAACAAAAACCACATGATCTTATCAATAGACGCAGAAAAGGCTTTCGATAAAATACAACACAATTTTATGTTTAAGACTCTCAACAAAATGGGTATAGAAGGAAAATATCTCAACATGATAAAGGCCATATATGATAAACCATCAGCTAATATCATATTAAATGGCACTAAACTGAAGGCTTTCCCCCTTAAATCAGGAACAAGACAGGGTTGTCCACTCTCTCCACTCTTATTTAATGTGGTACTAGAGGTTCTAGCCAGAGCAATCAGACAAGACAAAGAAATAAAAGGCATCCATATCGGAAAAGAAGAAGTAAAGGTATCACTTTTTGCAGATGATATGATCCTATACATCGAAAACCCCAAAGAATCCACAAAAAGACTACTAGAAACAATAAGCCAATACAGTAAGGTCGCAGGATACAAAATTAACATACAGAAGTCAATAGCCTTTCTATATGCCAACAATGAAACAACTGAGAAGGAACTCAAAAGAATAATCCCCTTCACGATTGCAACAAAAAAAATAAAATACTTAGGAATAAACATAACAAAGAATGTAAAGGACTTATATAATGAAAACTATAAACCATTGTTAAGGGAAATCGAAAAAGATATAATGAGATGGAAGAATATACCTTGTTCTTGGCTAGGAAGAATAAATATAATCAAGATGGCTATATTACCCAAAGCAATATACAAATTTAATGCAATTCCCATCAAACTTCCAATGACATTTTTTAAAGAAATAGAGCAAAAAATCATCAGATTTATATGGAACTATAAAAAACCCCGAATAGCCAAAGCAATCCTAAAGAAAAAGAATGAAGCTGGGGGCATAACAATACCTGACTTCAAACTCTATTACAGGGCCACTACAATCAAAACAGCATGGTATTGGCAGAAAAATAGACACTCAGACCAATGGAACAGAATAGAAAGTCCAGAAATAAAACCACATATATATAGTCAAATAATTTTTGATAAAGGGGCCAACAACACACAATGGAGAAAAGAAAGCCTCTTCAATAAATGGTGCTGGGAAAACTGGAAAGCCACATGCAAAAGAATGAAACTGGACTACAGTCTCTCCCCCTGTACAAAAATTAACTCAAAATGGATCAAAGATCTAAACATAAGACCTGAAACAATTAAGTACATAGAAGAAGACATAGGTACTCAACTCATGGACCTGGGTTTTAAAGAGCATTTTATGAATTTGACTCCACAGGCAAGAGAAGTGAAGGCAAAAATTAATGAATGGGACTACATCAGACTAAGAAGTTTTTGCTCAGCAAGAGAAACTGATAACAAAATAAACAGAAAGCCAACTAAATGGGAAATGATATTTTCAAACAACAGCTCAGATAAGGGCCTAATATCCAAAATATACAAAGAACTCATAAAACTCAACAACAAACAAACAATCCAATAAAAAAATGAGAAGAGGATATGAATAGACACTTCTCCCAGGAAGAAATACAAATGGCCAACAGATATATGAAAAGATGCTCATCTTCTTTAGCTATTAGAGAAATGCAAATCAAAACTACAATGTGATACCACCTCACACCTGTTCGATTAGCTGTTATTAGCAAGTCAGGTAATAGCAAATGTTGGAAAGGCTGTGGAGAAAAAGGAACCCTCATACACTGTTGGTGGGAATGTAAAGTAGTACAACCATTATGGAAGAAAGTATGGTGGTTCCTCAAAAAACTGAAAATAGAACTACCTTATGACCCAGCAATCCCTCTACTGGGTATATATCCCAAAAACTCAGAAACATTGATACGTAAAGACACATGCAGCCCCATGTTTATTGCAGCATTGTTCACAGTGGCCAGGACATGGAAACAACCAAAAAGCCCATCAATAGATGACTGGATAAAGAAGATGTGGCACATATACACTATGGAATACTACTCAGCCATAAGAAATGATGACATCGGAACATTTACAGCAAAATGGTGGGATCTTGATAACATGATACGAAGCGAAATAAGTAAATCAGAAAAAAACAGGAACTGTATTATTCCATATGTAGGTGGGACATAATAGTGAAACTAAGAGACATTGATAAGAGTGTCGTGGTTATGGGGGGGAGGGGGGAATGGGAGAGGGATGGGGGTGGGGAGGGGCACAAAGAAAACAAGATAGAAGATGACAGAAGACAATCTGACTTTGGGTGGTGGGTATGCAACATAATTGAACGACAAGATAACCTGGACTTGTTATCTTTGAATATATGTATCCTGATTTATTGATGTCACCCCATTAAAAAAATAAAATTATAAAAAAACATAAACTACAAAACTCTCAGAAGAAAACATAGACAATAAACTCTTTGAAGTAAAAAAAAATACAATAATAATGATTTCTGCTATATTTGGGTACAGTTTAAGACAGGGGTGGGGACCTATGGCTCGTGAGCCAGCTGTGTCTCTTTTGATGGCTGCATCTGGCTCACAGACAAATCCTTAATAAAAAAATAATAACGTTAAAAATATAAAACATTCTCATGTATTACAATCCATTCATTTCCTATTGCTCATGTTCATGGTTGCAGGTGGCTGAAGCCAATCACAGCTGTCCTCCGGACAACACTAAATATTTATTGGATAATGTGTAATGTACACGAGTCATTGTGAAGTCAGAAAGTAAACTTCCCTCCTTTTAATCAAGTAGTCAGCTAGTTAATTGCAGAAACCCTTTTGACAAAGAAGATGGCTAAAAAAAAAACATGAGGAGTATCATACTTTTCAGCAGGAATGAACAGAGGAATTCGCCTTTGTGGAGAGAGCAGGTTCTGCAGTATGTCTAATATGCAATGATAAAATTGCATCAATGAAATGGTCAAATATAAAGTGGCACTTTGACACACACCATACTACATTTGCATCGAAATATCCAGCAGGGGACAGCAGGAAGGAAGCATGTCAAGAACTACTGTGCAGAGTGCAAGCTAGTCAGTAGCAACTCCAGATTTGGACCCAACAAGGTGATAGAAATTAGGCTAGCTTTCCTGATGCTTTAGCCATTGTGAGAAACGGAAAGCCATTCATGGATGGGGAGTATGCCAAAACATTCATGCTTGATGTTGCCAATGAACTTTTTGATGACTTTTCGGATAAAGACAAGATAATCAAATGAATAAAAGACATGCCTCTGTTGGCAAGAACTGTTCATGATCATACCATCATGATGGCAAAACAAATTGAGGCAACACAAGTGAAGGACATAAATGCAGCACCATTCTTTTCTCTCACTTTGGATGAGCCAACAGATGTAGGCCATTTATCCCAGTTCAGCGTGATTGCAAGGTATGCTGTCGGTGACACACTACATGAGGAAAGTCTTGCTGTTTTGCCTATGAAGGAGACCACAAGAGGGGAGGATTTATTCAAGTCTTTCACTGAGTTCACTAAAGAAAAAAATCTATGGATGGATAAACTTGTTTTGGTGTGTACTGATGGTGCTCCATGCATGCTGGGAAAAAACAGGATTTTTAGTGCTTCTTCGTGAACATGAAAAGAGACCCATCCTAAGTATTTATTGCATCCTACATCGCAAGGTGCTTTGTGCTCAGATGTGTGGCGAGCAGCTTGGTGAAGTGATGTCACTGGTTATTCGGGTATTCAACTTTACTGTTGCCTGAGCTTTAAATGATCGCCAGTGTAAAACACTGCTGGATGAAGTTGGGAATAATTATTCTGGTCTGCTTCTGCAAAGCAATGTGCATTGGTTGTCAAGAGGGAAGGTGCTCAGCCATTTTGCATCTTGTCTGAGCGAAATCTGAACTTTTCTTGAAATAAAAAACATCGAGCATCCTGAGATAGCTAACATTGAGTGGCTCCTGAAGTTCTACTATCTCGTGGACATGACTGAACATCTGAACCAGCTCAATGTGAAAATGCAAGGTGTTGGAAATACAGTCTTATCACTTCAACAAACAGTGTTTGCATTTGAAAACAAGCTGAAACTCTTCATCACCAACATGGAAACAGGTCGTTTCCTACACTTTGAAAAACTAGGAGAGTTTAAAGATGCATGCACAACAAGTGACCCTGCTCAACATCTTGATCTCCAGCAACTAGCGGGCTTCACATCTAATCTCCTGCAGTCATTCAAAGCATACTTTGGAGAATTTCATGAGCGCACTCGTCTTTTTAAGTTCATCACTCATCCACCCGAGTGTGCAGTGAACAGCGCTGACCTGAGTTACATCCCCGGTGTCTCCGTCAGAGATCTTGAGCTACAAACTGCTGACCCGAAGGCCTCAGACATGTGGGTGAATAAGTTCAAGTCACTGAATGAAGATTTGGAAAGAATTGCACGACAGCAAGCAGAGTTGGCGAGCAAACACAAGTGCGGAGAAATGAAAAAACTTCAACCCACGGACCAGCTGATTGTCAAAACTTGGAAGGCGCTTCCCATCACATACCACACACTACAGCGTATGAGTATTGCTGTACTGACAATGTTTGGCTCTACGTATGCATGTGAGCAGTCTTTCTCACATCTGAAGAACGTTAAGACCAACCTACGATCACATTTAACGGATGGAAGTCTCAACGCCTGCATGAAGCTTAACCTCACCACATATCAACCAGACTACAAAGCCATCAGCAAAACCATGCAGCACCAGAAGTCGCATTAATGGTAAGAAGTACTTTATTCATCATTGGTTAGCAATAGCATAACAACATTATTAAAAAGAATTCAGAGACTTATTGTACTTTAAAAGTGTTGATCTTACATAAAATACACACATTTACTTGTATTTAGTGTTAAACATATTGTATGGCTCTCACGAAATTACTTTTTAAAATATGTGGTGTTCATGGCTCTCTCAGCCAAAAAGGTTTCTGACCTCCGGTTTAAGATAAAGTGAAAGTGATTCTCTCAATCAATACTATTTATTCAATATTTTCATTCAGATTGCTCAATACACAGAAAAATAATAAACTGCATCAAAGTTTTATACTGTGGGACTTTCTCAAGGGAAGAAAATGACCAATCCTGATGTCTTGGAACAAAATCTAGTGGATTAGCTAATTTGGGAGTCTGATCCCTAATCTCATTAATTCACACATGTGCTTTAATTAAAATTTTAATTCAGAATTTTAACATTAATTTTAAAAGCACCCCTGAGAGGTGAATGAAGATTACTAACATTCTTCTCTAGGCTTTCAGTCACAAATATCCAAAAAGGGCCTACTGGGGCAAAGGGCAGGGAAAACATCATAAAATGGAGAGCAAAGATATCATAATTATTCTTAGAGTATTTTTAGTGTAAGGAAGCCAGTGGATTCTACAGGCAAAAACCTAGTCATAAATATAAAGCTTAAAAATATGTATTGTTGCCTGACCTGTGGTGGCGCAGTGGATGAAGCATCGACCTGGAATGCTGAGGTTGCTGGTTTGAAACCCCGGGCTTGCCTCGCCAAGGCACATATGGGAGTTGATGCTTCCTGTTCCTCCCCCTGTTCTTTCTGTCTCTTTCCTCTCTCTCTCTCTCTCTCTCTCTCTCTCTCTCTCTCTCTCCAATAAAAATGAATAAAATAATAATAATAAAAGATAAACCTAAAAATAAAAATAATATATGGGTTGTTAAGATGGTTACATAGAACCATAAGATATTTTAAATGCCATAAGCCTATAATGGCCCCCACCTTTTCTCCAAAAGATGTTCACACCCTAACCCCTGGAACCTGTGAATAAATTACATTATCTTGTAAGAGGGATTTTGCCATTGTGATCAAGGTTACAGCCCCTAAAAAGGGAAGATTCATCTAATTGCTTAGGTGAATTCAATCTAATTACATCAGGCCTTAAAAGCAAAGAACATAAGAATGCTCTGCTGCTTGGGTCAGAGGGAGATGCAATGAAAGAAAAAGGCAGAGCCTAGTGGTGAGAAGGAAACTTGGATAGATGAGGCAGGAGGAGAAGCCAGAAGATAAAGTCAGAGTTTGAGAAGGATTCAGCCTGCCATTGCTAGCTTCAAAGATGGAGGAAGAAGATTCGGAGCAAAAGAAGATAGGCAGCCTTTGGACGCTAAAAATGATCCCCAGCCAACAACCAGCAAGACAATGAACTTCAGCCCAATAACACAGTAACTAAATTTTGCAAAAATCTGAATGAGCATGAGGATTCTCCCCGTAACCCCAGATAAGCTCTCAGATTGACCAACCCATTAATTTCTGTTTTATGACTCCTGAAATATAGAAACCATCCATCCTTTAAAAATGCATTTAGACCTGACCAGGCAATGGTGAAGTGGACAGAGCATCAGATTGGGACACAGAGGACCTAGGTTCACAACCCCAAGGTCATTGGTTTGAGCTGGGACTCACCAGCTTGAGCCCCAAGGTCACTGGCTTGAGCATAGGATCATACACATGATCCCATCGTTGTGGCTTGAGCCCAAAGGTCACTGGCTTGAAGCCCAAGGTCACTTGGGCTAGCTTGAGTAAGGGGTCACTTGTTCTGCTGCAGCCCCCTGGTCAAGGTACATATAAGAAAGCAATCAATGAACAACTAAAGACACTAAGGAGCCTGTTGGGCAGATAAAATATATTATGCTCACTTTGTTAAAGATGGCACTGCCCACGTAGAAGCCCGTCCCCCAGGTGATTGCTTGGAATGGGCGTGATTATGTTAATATGTGTTGGGGCAGGCTTTCGTGCCAAAAGGTTTTAAAAGGAAGAGAGATCACGTTGTTTTGGAGAAGAGTGATTACTTTCTAGGAGGAGCCCATGCTGTGACAAAGCAGAGAACGGCTACGTGGAGGAGGCCAGAGGAAGCAGCCAAGATGGTGGAGTGCTAAGGGAGAAGCCAGTGTGTGCAGAGTTTGCACAGAGAGAAGGAGACGGGGAACAGAGCTGAATAAGTCTGGTGAGCTAGGAACCTTTGATTCTAGGAAACTCGGATAAGTCAGTAGCTTTGTGAACACTGAATGAGAGGGTTTTGGAGCCCAGTGTGTGTTTTTACTTGCCCACTGGGTGTAACTGAGCTATTTTTATCACCTGAGGTGAGGTCATGACTCAGCACTGGAGGGGGGGCAACACACTCAACTCAATCGAGCCATGGCTACAGGAGGGGAAGAAAGAGAGAGAGAAGGGGGAGGAGGAGCGGTGGAGAAGCCGATGGTCACTTCTCCTGTGTACCCTGACTGGGAATCAAACCCGGGACTTCCACACACTGGGGTGATGCCCCACCACTGAGCAAACTGGCCAGGGCTAGAGAAAAAAGCAACTTAAAAGTACCAATTACCTGGTTCTAGCTCTTCTGAACTTGGATTCAAGTGGTGGATCCTGAAAGGTATTTGTTTTTATCATTCTACAGACTTTTCATTACTTCTCCACACCAGCTTTTGTTCTTGAAAACTGGGGAATGGGCAGAACTAACTATGCAAACCCCAGTATAGACACATTTCCAGTTCCCCTAGTTCTTAGATCTAGCTCTCAATTTTGCAGACTTCTCCAGTATCTTTCCATTAATACCTATAAAGTCCTGATTAGTGCTCTTTGAAGTATTCTATATTAAGGCGAAAGAACATGGAAGTATATTTTAGAGACTTTCCAAGACAGTTAAATGACTTCGGGATGAATGAAAGGTAAAGGACAGAAAACATATAGTATTTACTATAAATGATACATGTAAAGCCAGTAGTCACGGCCACCATCACAGCCGCCTGGCCCATGCAGGTTCGCATTAGATTCAGACAGATGGTAATGAAACAATGGAGACAAGAACTGGTGAACCATTACCTTTAATCCTAGCTTGTACCCGGCAGGCAAGTAAAAACACCCACGGGGCTCCACAACCCACTTATTCAGTGCTCACAAAGCTACTGACTTATCTGAGTATTCTAGAATCAAAGGTTCCTAGCTCATCAGACTTATTCACCTCTGTTCCCCATCTCCTTCTCTCTGCATAAACTCTGCACTAACTGCTTCTCC
Source organism: Saccopteryx bilineata (assembly GCF_036850765.1). Classification (NCBI taxonomy): domain Eukaryota; kingdom Metazoa; phylum Chordata; class Mammalia; order Chiroptera; family Emballonuridae; genus Saccopteryx; species Saccopteryx bilineata. Next base: position 313,812,395 of record NC_089490.1, read on the forward strand.
CTTAGCATGCTGCCATCTTGGCTGCTTCTACTAGCCTCCTCCACATGGCCTTTCTCTGCTCTCCTCTCTAATGCTAATTTCAGGAATCAAGAGAGAGCAAGCTCCCAGACTGCCCACTTTATAGTGTAGAAACCAAAACCTTTAATTTAATATACAAACAAGGAAATCTCTGATACAAAGTCACTTAACTGAGGCATAATGGAATTACTCATGAGAGTGCACCACCTCACATCATGCAATCAGTCAAGGGTATGGGGAAAAGTTTAGTCTTAAAACTAAGCCTTAGTTCAGGTGTCAGAACCTTTTTGGCTGAGAGAGCCATGAACATCACATATTTTAAAATGTAATTCTGTGAGAGCCATACAATATGTTTAACATTAAATACAAGTAAATGTGTACATTTTATGTAAGACCAACACTTTTAAAGTACAATAAATCTCTGAATTCTTTTTAATAACATTAGTATGCTGTTGCTAACCAATGATGAATAAAGTACTTCTTACCATTAATGCGACTTCTGGTGCTGCATGGTTTTGCTGATGGCTTTGTAGTCTAGTAAGTTGATACGTGGTGAGGTTAAGCTTCATGCAGGCATTGAGACTTCCATCTGTTAAACGTGATCGTAGGTTGGTTTTAACATTCATTAGATGTGAGAAAGACTGCTGACATGCATACGTAGAGCCAAACATTGTCAGTACAGCAATACTCACACGCTGCAGTGTGTGGTATGTGACGGGAAGCGCGTTCCAAGTTTTGACAATCAGCTGGTCTGTGGGTTGAAGTATTTTCATTTCTCCCCACTTGTGTTTGCTCGCCAACTCTGCTTGCTGTCATGCAAGTCTTTCCAAATCTTCATTCAGTGACTTGAACTTATTCACCCACATGTCTGAGGCCTTCAGGTCAGCAACTTGTAGCTCAAAATCTCTGACGGAGACACCGGGGATGTAACTCAGGTTGGCACTGTCCACTGCACACTCGGGTGGATGAGTGATGAACTTAAAAAGACGAGTGTTCTCACAAAATTCTCCAAAGCGCACTTTGAATGACTGCAGGAGATTAGATGTGAAGCTTGCTAGTTGCTGGAGATCAAGATGTTGAGCAGGGTCACTTGTTGTGCATGCATCTTTAAACTTTCCCAGTTTTTCAAAGTGTAGGAAACGACCTGTTTCCATGTTGGTGATGAAGAGTTCCAGCTTGTTTTCAAATGCAAACACTGTTTGTTGAAGTGATAAGACTGTATTTCCAACGCCTTGCATTCTCACATTGAGCTGGTTCAGATGTTCAGTCATGTCCACGAGATAGTAGAACTTTAGGAGCCACTCATATTAACTAATTCAGGATGCTCAACATTTTTCATTTAAAGGAAAGTTTGCATTTTGCTCAGACAAGGCGCAAAATGGCTGAGCACCTTCCCTCTTGACAACCAACGCACATTGCTGTGCAGAAGCAGACCAGGGTAATTATTCCCAACTTCATCCAGCAGTGTTTTACACTGGTGATCATTTAAAGCTTGGGCAACAATAAAGTTGACCACACGAATGACCAGCGACATCACCTTACCAAGCTGCTTGCCACATATCTGAGCACAAAGCACTTTCTGATGTAGGATGCAGTAAATACTTAGGATGGGTCTCTTTTCATGTTCACGAAGAAGCACTACGAATCCTCTGTGTTTCACCACCATGCACGGAGCACCATCAGTACACACCGAAATAAGTTTATTTGTTGGTAGATTTTTTTCTTTAGCGAACTCAGTGAAAGGCTTGAATAAATCCTCCCCTCTTGTTGTCTCTTTCATAGGCAAAACAGCAAGACTTTCCTCATGTAGTGTGTCACCGACAGCATACCTTGCAATCACGCTGAACTGGGATAAATGGCTTACGTCTGTTGGCTCATCCAAAGTGAGAGAAAAGAATGGTGCTGCATTTATGTCCTTCACTTGTGTTGCCTCAGCTTGATTTGCCATCATGATGGTACGATCGTGAACAGTTCTTGCTGACAGAGGCATGTCTTTTATTCCTTTGATTATCTTGTCTTTATTTAAAAAGTCATCAAAAAGTTTATTGGCAACATCAAGCATGAATGTTTTGGCATACTCCCCATCTGTGAATGGCTTTCCGTTTCTCACAATGGCTAAAGCACTAGCAAAGCTAGCCTAATTTCTGTCTCCTTGTTGGGTCCAAATATGGAGTTGCTACTGACTAGCTTGTACTCTGCACAGTAGTTCTTGACATGCTTTCTTCCTGCTGTCCCCCGCTGGATATTTTGATGCAAATGTAGTATGGTGTGTGTCGAAGTGCCGCTTAATATTTGACCATTTCATCATGCCATTTTATCATTGCATATTAGACACACTGCAGAACCTGCTCTCTCCACAAAGGCAAATTTCTCTGTCCATTCCTGCTGAAAAGTACGATACTCCTAATCTTTTTTTTTTTTTTTTAGCCATCTTCTTTGTCAAAAGGGTTTCTGCAATTAGCTAGCTGACTACTTGATTAAAAGGAGGGAAGTTTTCTTCCTGACTTCACAACAACCCGTGTACGTTACGCATTATCCAATAAAAATTTGGTGTTGTCCGGAGGACAGCTTTGAGTGGCTTGAGCCACCCGTAACCATAATCATGAACAGTAGGAAATGAATGGATTGTAATACATGAGAATGTTTTATATTTTTAACGTTATTATTTTTTTTATTAAGGATTTGTCTGTGAACCTGATGCAGCCATCAAAAGAGCCACATCTGGCTGACGAACCATAGGTTCCCAACCCCTGCCTTAGGTTATAACGACCCTGCCTGCTCATAGCCTGTCCCCCACACCAATGCAAACTATAAGCGAGCAAACATATATATCATATTTAAAAACTTATTTGACCAACAATACACTAAGTAATTATATTATCTTTAAAACAATACTTCAAGGTAAGCATTGCTATCTCATTTTACCCATGCCAATTGAGATTCAAAAAGATTAAGTAAATTTTCTAATATCATGTAACTAATTAGTATTGAAATAAATTTCACCTTCAATGTATACTAAGCCACAATATAAAAAAAAGGGGAATCTTACTCTTTGTGACAGCATGGAATGACCTGGAGAATATTATGCTAAGTGAAACAAGTCAGTCAGAGAAAGACAAGTACCATATGATTTCACTTACGTGTGAAAACTATTAAGCAAAATAAACTAACAAACAAATTCAAAGCAGATGTATAAATAGACTACAGACTGACAATGTCAGAGGGGATGGCAGGGGTGTTGCAGGGCTGTGTGAAAAAGGCGAAGGGTTTAAGCAAAAATTAAAAAAAAAATTTTTTTAATAGCTTCTCTAGCAGTTCTTTTAATTTTACAAATCACACTCTAATCACAATTAGTAATAAAAAGTAGGACACAGTTTCAACCTAAAATGTGAGATGTGGCCTAATAAGAAACTGATTTAAGTGATTGATGAAAATGCAAGGTCATCTGAGTATAATTCACAAAATTGGCACAACTCTCTGATCAAAGAGACCATCTATGAGTTCAGTTCACAGAGAAGAAAACATGGAACGTCTTAAAAAGTTGTAATTATGTATTTTTTATTTAATTAATTGTGTTTACATAGATTCTAGTGTTGCCCCAAATGCATCTCCCCTCCCCCTTATTCCCTTCAACATCTCCCTTGCCCTCCTCCCAACAGCACCCTCCCCCTTTCCCTTCAGGTTTATCCCATCCTATCATCCCCTTTTTCTCTGTCCTCTTTTTCTCTGTTCTCTTTGATCTCTCCTCTGTCTCAGTTCCATTCCTCAGTTCACATTGTTCCTTGGATTCTTCAAATGCATGAGGTCATATGATATTTTTCTTTCTCTGCCTGGCTTATTTCACTTAACATAAGAGTTTCCAGGTCCATTCATGTTGTTGCAAAAGGTAAGATTTCCTTCTTTTTCCTGGTTCCATAGTATTCCATTATATATATGTTTTTTAATCCATTCATCCACTGATGGACACTTGGGCTATTTCCAGATCTTCACTATTGTGAACAATGTAGCCATAAACATGGGGGTGCATTTCTTTTCTTCAGTTGGTGATATGGTGCTCTTGAAATATATTCCTAAAAGTGGGATGGCTGGGTCAAAAGGCAGATCCATTTTTACTTTTTTGAGGAATCTCCATATTATTTTCCACAGTGGCTGCGACAGTCTGCATTCCCACCAACAATGCAGGAGGGTTTCCCTTTCTCCACATCCCTGCCAGCACCTATCATGTGTTTTGTTAATGAGTGCCATTCTGACTGGTGTGAGGTGATATCTCATTGTGGTTTTAATTTGCATTTCTCTAATGATTAGTGATGTTTAACATTTTTTCATATGTCTACTGGTCATCTGTAAGTCCTCTTTGGAGAAGTGTCTATTCATTTCTTTTGCCCTTTTCTTATTGAATTGTTTGTCTTCCTGGTGTTGAGTTTTACAAGTTCTTTATAAATTTTGATTATTTACCCCTTATCAGACATGCTGTTGAATATGTTCTCCCATTGTGTGGTTTGTCTTTTTATTCTGTTCATATTGTCTTTAGCTGTACAAAAGCTTTTTAGTTTGATATAGTCCCATTTGTTTATCCTCTCTTTTATTTCACTTGCCCATGGAGATAAATCAGCAAATATATTTTATTGAGAGATGTTGGTGAGCTTACTACCTATGTTTTCTTCTAAGATGCTTATGGTTTCACAGCTTACATTTAAGTCTTTTATCCATTTTGAGTTTATTTTTGTGAATGGTGTAAGTGGGTGGTCCAGTTTCATTTTTTTGCAGTTAGCTGTCCAATTTTCCAAACACTATTTGTTAAAGAGAGTGTCTTTACTCCACTGTATACTCTTACCTCCTTTATCAAATATCAGTTGTCCATAAAGGTATGGGTTTATTTCCAGGTCCTCTGTTCTGTTTCATTGATCTATATGCCTGTTCTTATGCCAGTACCAAGCTGTTTTGAGTACAATGGCCTTGTAATACAACTTCATATCAGGAAGTGTGATACCTCACACTTTATTTTTCTTTTTCAAGATTGCTGAGGCTATTCGTGTTCTTTTTTGGTTCCATATAAATTTTTGGAATATGTGTTCTACATCTCTGAAGTATGTCATTGGTATTTTAATTGGCATTGCATTGAATTTATAAATTACTTTGGGTAATATAGACATTTTAGTGATGTTTATTATTCCTAACCATGAACACGGTATATGCTTCCACTTGTTTGTATCTTCCTTGATTTCTTTTATCAATGTTTTATAATTTTTTAAGTATAAGTCTTTAACCTCCCTGGTTAAATTTACTTCTAGGTACTTTATTATTTTGTTGTTGTTGCAATAGCGAAGAGGATTGTTTCCTTAATTTCTCTTTCTGACAGTTCATTGTTGGTGTATAAAAATGCCTCTGATTTCTGTGTATTCATTTTATACCTTGTTACTTTGCTGAATTCATTTATCAGGTCGAGTAGTTTTTTGACTGAGACTTTAGGCTTTTCTATATACAATATCATATCATCTCCAAATAATGATATTTATACTTCTTCTTTTCCAATTTGGATGCCTTTTATTTCTTCTTCTTGTCTGATTGCTGTAGCTAGGACTTCCAGGACTGTGTTGAATAAGAGTGTTGAAAGAGGTCATCCCTGCCTTCTTCCTGATCTTAAGGGTATTGCTTTTAATTTTTGCCCATTGAGTATGATGTTGGTAGTGGGTTTGTTATAGATAGCCTTTATGATGTTGAGGTATGTTCCCTGTATTCCTACTTTGCTGAGAGTTTTGATCATAAATGGGTGCTGGATTTTGTCAAATGCTTTCTCTGCATCTATTGAAATTATCATGTGGTTTTTCTCCTTTCTTTTGTTTATGTGATGAATCATATTGATTGACTCACAAATATTGTACCATCCTTGCCTCCCCAGAATAAATTTCACTTGATCATAATGTATGAGTTTTTTCATGTATTGCTGGATCCAGTTTGCTAATAGTTTGTTGAGGATTTTAGCATCTAAATTCATAAGGGATATTGGCCTATAATTTTTTTTCTTTGTGTTATCTTTGCCTGGTTTTGGAATTTGAATTATGCTCACCTCATAAAAGGTGCTTGGAAGTCTTCCTTCCTCTTGAATTTTTTGAAATAGCTTGAGAAGGATAGAAGTTAGTTCTTCTTTGAATGTTTGGTAGAATTCACCTTTGAAGCCATCTGGCCCAGGGCTTTTGTTTGTTGGGAGTTATTTGATAACTGTTTCTCTCTCATTTGTTGTAATCTGTCTGTTTAGGTTTTCTGATTCTTCCAGATTGCTTTTTGAAAGATTATATTGTCCATTTCACCTAGGTTGTCTAACTGTTTGGCATACAGTTCATCATAGTATTTTCTTACAATATTTTGTATTTCTGTTGTGTCAGTTGTTATTTTTCCACTCTTATTTCTAATTTTATTTATTTGAGTTCTCTCACTTTTTTTCTTGGTGAGTCTGGTTAAGAGTTTATCAATCTTGTTTACTCTTTTAAAGAACCAGCTCTTGGTTTTATTGATCCTCTGTATTGTTTCTTTCACCTCTATGTCATTTATTTCTGCTCTGATCTTTATTATTTTCTTCCTTCTACTGCCTATGAGCTTTACTTGCTGGATTTTTGGTGTTGTTGTTCTTTTAGATGCAGGGTTAAGTTGTTTATTTGAGCTTTTTCTAGCTTCTTAAAGTATGCCTATAGTGCTATGAACTTCCCTCTCAGTACGCTTTTGCTGTGTCCCATAAATTTTGAGTGGTTGTATACTCATTATCATGCGTTTCTAGGAATTTTAAAAATATCTTCTGTGATCTCATTGTTAATTCATTCATTATTTAATAACATGCTATTTAGTTTCCATGTGTTTGAGTATTTTTCAGTTTTTTTGTTGTGGTTGATTTTTGTTTCATGCCATTGTGATCAGAGAAAATGCTTGATATGACTTCAATCTTCTTAAATTTGTTGAGACTGCTTTTGTGCCCTAACATGTGGTGTATCCTAGAGAATGTACCATGAACACTTGAAAAGAATGTATATTCTGCTGCTTTAGGGTGAAAGGTTCTGAAGATATCTATTAAATCAAGTTGATCTAGTGTGTCCTTTAAGTCTGCTTTTTTGTTAATTTTCTTTCTTGGGGATCTATCTAGTAGTGTTAATGGGGTATTAAAATGCCCTACTATTATAGTATTGCTGTTGATCTCACCCTTTATAACCTTCAAAGTCTGCTTTATATATTTAGATGCTCCTATATTAGGTGCGTAGATATATATTTATAATGGTTATATCTTCCTGTTGGATTGCTCCCTTTATCATTATGTAGTGACCTTCTTTATCTCTTCTGGCCTCAGGTGCTTCTGTTAAGAAGTCAGATGTCATCTTTATGGAGGCTCCTTTGCAGGTGATAGCCTTTTCTTCTCTAGCAGCTTTTAATATTTTCTCTTTATCTCTTAGCTTTGGTATTTTAATTATAATGTGTCTTGGTGTAGATTTATTTGAGTTTCTCTTGAATGGATTCTCTGTGCTTCTTGAACTTGTGTGACCTTTTCCTGCATCAATTTAGGGAAGTTTTCAGCTTTGATTTCATTGATCAAGGTCTCTCTTCCTTGTTCTTTCTCTTCTTCTTCAGGAACTCCTATGATGCAAATGTTGTTTCTCTTTAGGTTGTCACAGAGCTCTCCTAGAGTTTCCTCAAATTTTTTCAGCCTTTTTTCTTTTTGCTGCTCTGCTTCTGTGTTTTTGTTTATCTTGTCTTCTAAATTGCTGATTTGATCCTCTGCTTTATCCAGCCTGCCTTGAATTGCTTCTAGTGTAGTCTTCATTTCTGATATTATATTTGTGATTTCTGACTGGTTCTTCTTTATTATTTCAATGTCCTTTTTGATGCTTATAATCTCTTTATTTATGTGCTTATTGTGTTCATCCATTGTTGTTCTAAGATTTTTTGGCATTCTTATAATCATTATTTTAAACTCTGCATCCAGTAGTTTGCTTATTTCTGTATCACTCAGTTCATTTTCTGGGAGTTTCTTTTATTGATTCATTTGGATTGCACTTCTCTGTCTTTCCATTATGTCTGTGTATACCCTCCTTATTTGGGTGTGTTGTTTGTAGAGCTGGTTGAGTCTAGGGCTGGTGTTGTCTGTCTCCAATTTTCAGTTGTGTTATTTCTAAGTCTTCTTGGGTTGGCATCAGCTGTTGTTTGTAACCCACTATTGGATTTGGCTTTTCTAGTAGAGTTGCTTTGAAGTCTTGATTTGTTTGTTTTCTTCTCAGTTTTCTTAATTGGTGGTATTCTTGTTTACTGATCTCAGCAGGGGGCTTATTTCAAACTGTATCCAGGAATGCAGTGGGTGTAACCTGAGACTCTGAAGGCCTGATCTCTAAAAAATTCTTTTAAAGAAAAAGAAAAAGAAATAAATTTCAAGCCTTTGCAAGTTTGACTCCAAAGCAGGGGTAGTCAACCTTTTTATACTTACTGCCCACTTTTGTTTCTCTGTTAGTAGTAAATTTTCTAACCACCCACCGGTTCCACAGTAATGGTGATTTATAAAGTAGGAAAGTAACTTAACTTTATAATATTTACAAAGCAGAGTTAGAGCAAGTTAAATATATAATAATAATTACTTACCAAGTACTTTATGCCAAATTTTTGCTAAGTTTGACAGAATAAATCTTTATAAAACAACTTACTATAGTTAAATCTATCTTTTTATCTATACCTTGGTTGCTCCGCTACCTCCCACCATGGAAGCTGGAATGCCCACTAGTGGGCAGTAGGAACCAGGTTGACTATCACTGCCCCAAAGCCAATAATCTTTCCAATTTACCATTAGCATTAAAGTGAACCTGATAGAAATGTAACAAAAATAGAGTAATTATTAGCAATTAAATTAAATTCCCACAACCATTATTAGAAAAAATACCAATTGCTCCTTTAGAGTTTAATTTTCATTACTCTCACCTAGATAATTTTTTTTATTGACTAAGTTTTCTACATATATCCAGTATCCAATATCTTTACTTACTGTTTATCTTTCAGCTCTTGTAATCCCTTTATTCTGCAAATATTTTTTGAGTATAAATTCTTTATGGAGCACTAATCTAGATTTTGGTGGTATATAAGTGAATAAGAAAAGATAAGCAGAGTGACATCACGGAAATGGCGCCGTGAGCAGCGTGTTCGACAGATCTCCCCAAAATCACAACAAATTTATCAACTAGAAACAGAAAAATTTATCCTTGGAGCATTCCGGAGTTCCACACAAACTGAAAGCGAAAGGACTGTTATCACTTGAATCTGAGAGACGAGGGTGTGGAGGAAGCTAACTACCACAGGGACGTTCATTCAAGCCGCAGAGGGAGTGCGCCTGTGGTGAGTCGGCCCACACTCGGGAGTGGCGAGCAGCCGCCGGCGCACGTCCAGTCCGGTTGCAGAGTGAGCACCGCTAACGTTCCCAGCGGCCCACGCACTGCGTGTGAGAGTCCCCAGCCACTGGTGCCCGGAGCACCCCATTCGTGCGTGTGCCCTGGGCATCCCACACGCCCAGAGCACCATACTGGCCCGCACACCCAGGATGCCCCATTATCCTGCGCCCGGTGCGCCCCAGCCGCCAGCAGCGGGGAGCGGGAGAAGCGCCAGGGCGGTCTTCCCTACTTGGGAGATTCTCTCTGTGGGCGGGGCACCTCACCCAGCCATTCAAGCTAACAATCAAGCATTGGAGGAGGGGCGCGCAGGCAGCCTGAAATACCTTCGGGAGCACAGCTGCGGACCCAATCACTGAAATTAGCTTAATCCATGAAATCTGCGCACCCACGGGTTCTAATTGATAAGATCTCTCTCAGTTCAGTGATCCAAGACAAGACGCATGATATTTTTTAGTGCCTCTCACTAAAGGGGCGGGGGCAACTTCTGATTGATACAGCCTCCATATTCAGGGATAAACGCTAACAAGAGGGACTTGGCAGATAATAAGATCTATACTACACTAGTCGCAAGCAGAGACTAGTGCCTCTTCTTCCCAGGCAAAAAGGCTAGAAAGTGTGGAAAGCCTGGGTTGAGTGGTCCAACTGAATGCTAGGCGCTGAACAGGCACCTTGACAACAATTGACTCCCACCCCCGCCTGATTACACTGGAGGCTCTGACTGCCAGAGCCTTTCCCAAAGCCTTGCACTGAGTGGGGATAGAGTGGGGATTTCCTAGCTCTTTGAGCCTCTTACTCCCCAGGCAGAAGCAGTAGCAGCCTTATAGCTGGATCACCAGGCTGCTAATTCAGAAAGGGGGGACTAGGAGAGAGAATCCAGGAAAGCAAACTCTCTCATCGTTGGACCCTGCAAACGCCAACAAGTCTTTACTTCCAGCAAGACTAAAGCCAATTATATGACATTGCCATAGAATCCCATCAACTGCAAATCCCTACCTAAGTGTGACACAGGGGCAGAGCCTGGGGTACAGAGTCACTGACCATGAAGAGGTAGAGAAAAGAAAAAGGAAGAAGTTAACCTCTCAAAATCAAGAAAAATCCACAGACTTTACAACTTGTTCCACTAATTTTTGTTGTTGTTGTTTCTTTCTTCTATCTTATTGCCCTTATTATTATTTCTATTTCCTCCACCTCGGTCCTTTTATTCTCTGCCCATCTTATGCTTCCCTTTTCTTGAACTACACTACCCATGAGTGTTACATTTTATTTCTTTTCTTCATCCTCACCCTCCTTTAAGGTTATACTCCAAAACACTTAACTCTCACTCTCTCCTCTTTTGTTTTTTTTTGTTTTGCTTTATTTTGTTTTTTTCTCTTCCTTTTTTTTCCTTCCTTCGTTTTTCTCTTTTTCTTATTTTTTCCTTTCTATTCGTTTTTTCTTTTCTCGTTTTACTTTTCCTCCCATTTAATCCTCAATCACGAACAAATTAGTTAATTTGGGACTCAAGGTTTTTTTTTTGGTTTTATTTTTCTTTTTCGCTTTTGTTTTTGTTTTTTGTTTGTTTGTTTGTTTGTTTATTTTTGTGGCATTTTGGGTACTTTTTACGTTGCTTTTTAACTCACTAGCATTCCTCCCAACCCAAGGTCTCCATTGTATTTAGTCTGCGCTCCACTTAATACAACAGATTTTTACTTATTATTTTTATTTTTTTCTTCTTTATTCTTTTTTTTCTCCTTTTTTCTGGTTCCCTCTTATCCCTCTCATTATATCTCTTAGTCGACCATCACTTACAAGCAAATCATCTTATGCTTGTCTAAGATTTTCTTCCTTTTTTTTTTTTTTTGCATTTAGTAGGTCCCTACTCCCTTTTTTTGCCCCTTGAACTCTTCACCCCAAATCAGGCCCTCCATTATAGGCAGTTTTTGTTCCATTTAGCATAATATAATTCACAGGTCATCACGATATTTCCCTGAGGAGGGGAGAGGAGGGAAAGAGAAGAAAGAAAAAAGGGGGAAATAATAAATTATTACTGTTTTTTTTGTGGGGTGTTTTACACTTTTTTTTTTTTACTTTTTACTCTTTATTAATTCTAATTAGTGCTATCAACAAGACCACCCTCAGATGCCAATAAGAAAGAGGAAATCGAATATTATCAATACAAAAGAAAGAGAGGTAACACAAATAGATGTGGAAAAAGCTATGGAGAAAAGACTTAACATATTGGAAGCCTTGGAGCTAAATGACAGAGAATTTAAAATAGAAATCTTAAAAATACTCAGAGATATACAAGAAAACACAGAAAGGCAATTTAGGGAGATCAGAAAACAACTCAATGAACACAAAGAATATATTACCAAGGAAATTGAAACTATAAAAACAAATCAAACAAATGAAAAACTCAATTCACGAGCTGAAAAACGAGGTAACAAGCTTAGCTAACAGAACAGCCCAGATAGAAGATAGGATTAGTGAAATAGAAGACAAACAACTTGAGGCACAACAGAGAAAAGAAGAAAGAGACTCAAAAATAATAAAAAAAACGAGAAAGCCCTACAGGAATTGTCTGACTCCATCAGAAAGAATAACATAAGAATAATAGGTATATCAGAGGGAGAAGAGAAAGAAAATGGAATGGAGAATATACTCAAACAAATAATAGACAAGAACTTCCCAAGCCTGTGGAAAGAACTAAAGCCTCAAATTCAAGAAGCAAACAGAACACCGAGTTTTCTTAACCCCAACAAACCTACTCCAAGGCACATCATAATAAAGATGACACAAACCAATGACAAAGAAAAAATTCTCAAGGCAGCCAGGGAAAAGAAGAGTACAACATATAAAGGAAGGCCTATTAGATTATCATCAGATTTCTCAGCAGAAACACTACAAGCTAGAAGAGAGTGGACCCCAATATTTAAAGCCCTGAAAGAGAGGAACTTTCAGCCAAGAATACTATACCCATCAAAGCTATCCTTCAAGTATGAAGGAGATATAAAACATTCACAAATACAGAAAAGATGAGAGAATTTATCAGCAGAAAGCCCCCACTCCAGGAAATACTAAAGGGGATTTTCCAACCAGATTCAAAGAACAAAAGAAAACAACACCACAAGTAACAGCTCCACCAAGAACACAATAAAACCAAACTTAAACTGTGACAACAAAGGAAAAAAAGGGGGGAGAGGATGGAGATTAACAGTAGCAAAGGACGATGAAGTGCAGAAATACTCATAAGATAGGGTACTACAATGAATATGGTAGGTAACCTTTTCATTACTTAATGGTAACCACCCTTGAAAAAGCCACCACAAAAACACTTGACTTAAAAAAGGGAGCAACAGAAGAAAGAAGTATGGAACACAAACAAACAAAAACAAATGATAGAAAAACAAGAGAAGAATCAAACTAGATACAAAACTAACAGAAAGCAATTTATAAAATGGCAGTAGGGAACCCACAAGTGTCAATAACTACATTAAATGTAAATGGATTAAACTTACAATTAAAAGACACAGAGTAGCAGAATGGATTAAAAAAGAAAATCCAACTATATGCTGCCTACAAGAAACACATCTAAGCAACAAGGATAAAAACAAATTCAAAGTGAAAGGCTGGAAAACAATACTCCAAGCAAATAACACCCAAAAAAAAGCAGGTGTAGCAATACTCATATCTAATAATGCTGACTACAAGACAGAAAAAGTACTCAGAGACAAAAATGGTCATTTCATAATGATTAAGGGGAAGTTGAATCAAGAAGACATAACAATCCTTAATATATATGCACCAAACCAAGGAGCACCAAAATATATAAGACAGCTACTTATTGACCTTAAAACAAAAACAAACAAAAATACAATCATACTTGGAGACCTCAATACACCGCTGACGGCTCTAGATCGGTCATCCAAACAGAGAATCAATAAAGATATAGTGGCCTTAAACGATATACTAGAACACCTGGATATGATAGACATCTACAGGACACTTCATCCCAAAGCAACAGAGTATACATTTTTCTCTAGTGTACATGGAACATTCTCAAGAATTGACCATATGTTGGGCCACAAAGACAATATCAGCAAATTTAGAAAAATTGAAATTGTACCAAGCATATTTTCTGATCATAAAGCCTTGAAACTAGAATTCAACTGCAAAAAAGAGGGGAGAAAACCCACAAAAATGTGGAAACTAAACAACATACTTTTAAAAAATGAATGGGTCAAAGAAGAAATAAGCGCAGAAATCAAAAGATATATACAGACAAATGAAAATGACAATACAACATATCAGAATCTCTGGGATGCAGCAAAAGCAGTAATAAGAGGAAAGTTCATATCACTTCAGGCCTATATGAACAAACAAGAGAGAGCCGAAGTAAACCACTTAACTTCTCACCTTAAGGAACTAGAAAAAGAAGAACAAAGACAACCCAAAACCAGCCGAAGAAAGGAGATAATAAAAATCAGAGCAGAAATAAATGAAATAGAGAACAGAAAATCTATAGAAAAAATCAATAAAACAAGGAGCTGGTTCTTTGAAAAGATCAACAAAATTGACAAACCCTTGGCAAGACTCACCAAGGAAAAAAGGCACAGGATTCAAATAAAATCCAAAATGAAAGAGGAGAGATCACCACAGACATCATAGATATACAAAGAATTACTGTACACTACTATGAAAAATTATATACCACCAAATACAACAATCTAGAAGAAATGGATAAATTCCTAGAACAATACAACCTTCCTAGACTGAGTCATGAAGATGCAGAAAGCCTAAACAGACCAATCAGCAGGGAGGAAATAGAAAAAACTATTAAAAACCTCCCCAAAAATAAAAGCCCAGGCCCAGACGGTTATACTAGTGAATTCTATCAAACATTCAAAGAAGACTTGGTTCCTATTCTACTCAAAGTCTTCCAAAAAATTGAAGAAGAAGCAATACTTCCAAACACATTTTATGAGGCCAACATAACCCTCATACCAAAACCAGGCAAGGATGGCACAAAGAAAGAAAACTACAGACCAATATCTCTAATGAATACAGATGCTAAAATACTAAACAAAATACTGGCAAACCGAATACAACAACATATTAAAAAAATAATACATCATGATCAAGTGGGATTCATCCCAGAATCTCAAGGATGGTTCAACATACGTAAAACGGTTAACGTAATACACCATATCAACAAAACAAAGAACAAAAACCACATGATCTTATCAATAGATGCAGAAAGGCTTTTGATAAAATACAACACAATTTTATGTTTAAGACTCTCAACAAAATGGGTATAGAAGGAAAATATCTCAACATGATAAAGGCCATATATGATAAACCATCAGCCAACATCATATTAAACGGCATAAAACTGAGAATTTTCTACCTTAAATCAGGAACAAGACAGGGTTGTCCACTCTCTCCACTCTTATTTAACGTGGTGCTAGAAGTTCTAGCCAGAGCAATCAGACAAGACAAAGAAATAAAAGGTATCCATATCGGAAAAGAAGAAGTAAAGGTATCACTTTTTGCTGATGATATGATCCTATACATCGAAAACCCGAAGGAGTCCACAAAAAGATTATTAGAAACAATAAACCAATACAGTAAGGTCGCAGGATACAAAATTAACATACAAGAGTCCATAGCCTTTCTATATGCCAACAATGAAATATTAGAAAACAAACTCAAAAAAATAATCCCCTTCACGATTGCAACAAAAAAAATAAAATACCTAGGAATAAACATAACAAAGAATGTAAAGGACCTATATAACGAAAACTACAAGGCATTATTAAGAGAAATAGAAAAAGACACAATGAGATGGAAAAATATTCCTTGTTCTTGGATAGGAAGAATAAATATAATCAAAATGGCCATATTACCCAAAGCAATATACAAATTTAATGCAATTCCCATCAAAATCCCTATGAGATTTTTTAAAGAAATGGAACAAAAAATCATCAGATTTATATGGAACTATAAAAAACCCCGAATAGCCAAAACAATCCTAAAGAAAAAGAATGAAGCTGGGGGCATTACAATACCTGACTTTAAACTATATTATAGGGCCACGATAATCAAAACAGCATGGTATTGGCAGAAAAATAGACACTCAGACCAATGGAACAGAATAGAAAGCCCAGAAATAAAACCACATATATATGGTCAAATAATCTTTGATAAAGGGGCCAACAACACACAATGGAGAAAAGAAAGCCTCTTCAACAAATGGTGTTGGGAAAACTGGAAAGCCACATGCAAAAGAATGAAACTCGACTACAGCCTGTCTCTGTGTACTAAAATTAATTCAAAATGGATCAAAGACCTAAATATAAGACCTGAAACAATAAAGTATATAGAAGAAGACATAGGTACTAAAATCATGGACCTGGGTTTTAAAGAACATTTTATGAACTTGACTCCAATGGCAAGAGAAGTGAAGGCAAAGATAAAGGAATGGGACTACATCAGAATAAAAGTTTTGCTCAGCAAGAGAAACTGATATAAAAATAAACAGACAGCCAACTAAATGGGAAATGATATTTTCAAACAACAGCTCAGATAAGGGCCTAATATCCAAAGTTTACAAAGAACTCATAAAACTCAACAACAAACAAACAAACAATCCAATAAAAAAATGGGAAGAGGACATGAACAGACACTTCTCCCAGGAAGAGATACAAATGGCCAACAGATATATGAAAAGATGCTCAGCTTCATTAGTTATTAGAGAAATGCAAATCAAAACTACAATGAGATACCACCTCACCCCTGTTAGATTAGCTATTATCAACAAGATGGGTAATAGCAAATGTTGGAGAGGCTGCGGAGAAAAGGGAACTCTCATCCACTGTTGGTGGGACTGTAAAGTAGTACAACCATTATGGAGGAAAGTATGGTGATTCCTCAAAAAACTGCAAATAGAACTACCTTATGACCCAGCAATCCCTCTACTGGGTATATACCCCCAAACCTCAGAAACATTGATATGTAAAGACACATGTAGCCCCATGTTCATTGCAGCACTGTTCACAGTGGCCAAGACATGGAAACAACCAAAAAGCCCTTCAATAGAAGACTGGATAAAGAAGATGTGGCACATATACACTATAGAATACTACTCAGCCATAAGAAATGATGACATCAGATCATTTACAGCAAAATGGTGGGATCTTGATAACATTATAAGGAGTGAAATAAGTAAATCAGAAAAAAACAAGAACTACATGATTCCATACATTGGTGGAACATAAAAACGAGACTAAGAGACATGGACAAGAGTGTAGTGGTTACCAGGGGTGGGGGGAGGGAGGACATGGGAGGGAGGGATGGAGAGAGTTAGGGGGAGGGGGAGGGGCACAGAGAACTAGATAGAGGGTGGAGGAGGACAATCTGACTTTGGGCGAGGGGTATGCAACATAATTTAATGACAAAATAACCTAGACATGTTTTCTTTGAGTATATGTACCCTGATTTATTAATGTCATCCCATTACCATTAATAAAAATTTATTTAAAAAAAAAAAAAGAAAGAAAAGATAAGCAAACCTGTAAGTACAATCATATAAATTCATACTATAATAATACACTATGGGAGTTCAGAGGAAGATAAGCACTTTGGGGGTTCAGAGAAGGTTTCCCAGTGGGTGTGAGGTCTAAGCTAAGTCTGGAAAGATATACATGAATTTTTAATTATTCTGTGTTATAGCATTTTCTACTTCGGGTATAATATGTAACCTATGTCATGGGCTGTGTTTTTTTGTTTGTTTATTTGTTTGTTTTGTTTTTTACTTTTTTTCAATTACTATTTATGTTCAATATTATTTTGTATTAGTTTTAAGTGATCAAACAATTATATGCTTCACAGAGTGCTCCAGTATCCTGATATTTCCAGTACCCACCTGACAGCATACAGTTATTACAATATTGTTGACTATATTTCCTATACAATTTGACATTCTCATGACTATTTTGGAACTACCAATTTGTACTTCTTAACTCTTTTACCTTTTTCACCCTGCCTCTCAACTCCCCTTTCTTCAGGCAATCATCATTCTGTTCTCTGTATCTATGAGTCTGTTTCAAATTTGTTTGCTTTTTTGTCCTTTAGATTCCACATATAAATGAAATCATATAATATTTGTCTTTCTTTGACTGATTTACTTCTCTTAGCATAAGTCATGATGGGCTGTTTTATTTCTTGCTTTTACTCATAACTTATTTCTCTAGCTATTCTAAGGAAAGGGGATAGTTTGGGAAATTATTACATAATTCTCTCTGTTGGGTTGATGTCTCTGACTGGATAATTTTTTCTTCCTAGTAGAATATTCCTTATACTGCCTCCTCTATCATTTCTCTAAATCAGATAACTGCTGGATACCAATAATGGTTTTAAAATCCCTTTATGGAATGGCATTAAGTAGTGGAGGAATTAATCAAGCACCATGTCATGAATTTAGATACTTCTATCTCTACTGCAACATAGAGTTGACACATCTCTGCCTATTGGGAAAGGCTACCCTATGTAAAATTACCCCTTGCTCTCTGATTTACATCTCTCTATTTATTCCTTGTCTTACTATCTCAGTTAAGCATCCCTGAAGAAATAATCAAGTCTTCAACAACACTTTGTTATGTGTTACAAAATTCCCATTCTTTGTAGAATGTTAATGATTTACTCTTTTGCCCCAGTCTTACTGCTTGCAAAAAGCTGGCTCTAGTCTATGATGTCTAGCATGCGGATTGAAGGGAAGAAGGGTGAAAGATGATCCTACAGATGGAGGGAGGGTAAAATGTGGTGGGGACTTCCATTCTGGTGTATTGCTATTTTTCCCCCATAGGGTTTCCAAAAGCAACAAGATGTTCTGAATATTTATTTCTCTTTCATGATGTCCCATAGAAACAACAATAACAACAACCTGATTGTACATAAGGAATAGCACTCTTGACATAACTTTGTATATCTTATGAACTAATATTTTAGTTTTACTGTGCTAATCTTTCCCTTTCCATTCTGAATTACATCATACAGTTTGTATCTTAACGTGACATTGGAATATACCAATCCAACTTCCATTCTCTTGATTCCTAGAAACTATATATGATGAAGAGTCTGCATTGCCTTAGGCAGTGAACTTTCATGCATCAGAAACCTGTTTGATTTTCCTTAATTTGACCAGGATTTAGCAGAGTCTGGCACATACGGGTGCTTGGTCACACAATGAAGGAATGAACACAATACCCTGCCAAAGCCTCTTCCAAAAAAACTGCTGCCCTGGTGCCTTTCCTCACTCTGTTATATCTCAGGCTCATTGTAAGGAAATCTATGGAACAAAATCTGGATTTGTGTCTATCCTTTATCAACATGAGTTGAAAGCGTCAGGAGCAAATAGATCTAAAGCAGAAATTGTATTGTGTTAAAAGTCACAGGAAACTTAATTTAAAGGTGCTATTTATGAGCACACTTTGCCAATAAATGTTCTCACTGTTTTAAGGACTTTTTTCTCAAAGCAATATTCTATACTTGGGAAAAAAAAATACCTAGTGGTCTGGCCTGAATTTGAGGTTATCATGAAAAATCCTTAATGCTTTCAGATACAAATCAGATAGTGAAAGCCTGAATACAGGGTACAGAATATTTTCTTAGATTAATATGTTACATCATTTTGAAGATGGAAATAAAAGCTGTTTCTATAAAAGGTTGGTTGTGGTAGAAATGGACTCACTGAGATTCTTTAGGAGTGGAAGAAGAGGCACTGCAATTGAAGTGGAGTGCAGGGACCTCAATGCCCTCCTCAGGGAGAGGTACCACCACCAGCTGCACTGTAGTGCAGGAGTGAGCAGTGAGAGAGGAGTATCAGCCACTGAGGAGCTCACCCTCTTCAAGGGAGTTTGTTGAGTTTACACAGAGATTTACCTGTTAAATTTCATCCTTAAGCTGGTGTTTAAAGAATCCTTGAAAATCAAACTTGAAAAGACAACCAATTTTCACAGTTAACCCATATATCACCTCCTTCCCCTATTTTTATCCTTCCACTCTGAATTACAAACCTCCAGTAAGATTAATGAACATGTGTTCCTGCCCAAAACATTCACAGTAACATTAGTTCATGCCAAAAGGTCCTCGATATTTGGTCCTATCAAAAACACGCATGCTTAGAAAAAGTCCCTGAGTTCAAAGAACCCATAACATTTATTTATACTATTCGTTTACAGAATTAATACATTAAAATACTGAATCAAGGACCTTTCAGCATAGATCAAAAGTCTCAATGGACATTTTAGACAGAACAAAGTATCAAGGCCCTTCTCTTAAGGAGCAAATTTCTCAGTGGACATTTGGTCCTGCAAGGCTCCATAATAGGAAACTAAGTTTTTTACAGGAAGAAAACATTCCAGTGTTGAGTAGATTTATTAGAATTACAGAGGCAAAATTTTCTTTGAACTTCTAAACTAGATTACTTTTTTTGGGAGATCTCTGTGTTCCCATAGTGTTGTGTGGACATATCTAAATCGCTTTTATTTCATTTTGCTGCTATTGTTCTATTTCCTTGACTTTCTTACAAAACTTTAAAATTCTTGAGGAAATTTAAAATCTTATTCATCTTCATGTCTTGTAGTATAACAGAGTACTGACATATGCTTGCCACTCAATGTATATATATATTTCTTAACATATATTGAATTTAGAAAATTGAATTGACTTATACTTACCTATTTTTTTTGTTCTAAATTTAAGAGTGAAAAAGAATAAGTTTAATTCCTCTTTCACATTACATCCCATTTGGGTTTGGTTTTCAGATCCTACACAAAAATTGAAGTACCATGAAGACTATTCTCAAGAAAATTCAGATGACCAGAGGCATGCATGGTATGGGAGGACCCCATGATAATGATTTATCACACCTTCACAATGCACAGAGAATCATTTAGAACCCTCCAAAAACTGGGAGAGAATAGAAAAAGAAGAGCCAGAGCATAACTTCTAAACATCCCTTATCTTATTGGCAAGAGACAGGAATTAAAATGTTTATAAGGTTATTATGTGTTATCTTTCCTTTCCTTTCACCAGAGTAAAACTGGGGCTGTGTTTATGTAGATGAAACAAATGCACCAAAGCAATGAAGACTCATTCAGCAACCCTGCTGGGCCTGGCCAAGCTGCTCAATCAATCATCCATACCACCAATCCAGCAAATGACTTTTTGGCATAACTAAGTTGACTAGAATGAGTGATCAGGTTAATCGTCCTGTAGTTGTGACGCTCTTTGAGCCCTAATCGTTATTCTCCCAGCAAAAAAAGTGGGAAGAAAGCTTTGGCTCTATGAGTTTTCTTCAAAGTCAATAAGCATCCACACACGTTGGCCTTACTGGGAAGCCCTCTGAGGCCGGCAGCACTCACTGTTTCTTCACTGACATTCAGAAGGACTGCAAACTCCTTTATTCCTCACACACAGGAGGTCGATGAAAACATGCCCTCAGAGATACATCTATTTTTCTCAGAGAAATTCTGTCATCACAAAACTAGTGGACAAGTCCCACAGGATGTGTAGAGATTCTATCATTTTATCTTTAAACACAACTTTTTCATTGCTGCTTTAGAAAATACAGATTCGAAAAAAATCCAATGTCCCATCAGTTTGTCCTGACCTGGTTTTAGTACATTTGAGAAAACAGCTACATGCCAGATGAATTAAATTCAATGATTATATTCACTGTATTCTACAAACAGCTGTTTAAACCACTTAACCTGCTATAGGGTCATTCTGTGTTCCAAATGTTAATTTCTCATGAGTCCAAATTCTGTACTGGCTCACAATCCTCTGATCTTCTCTAATCTCCTGATAAATAGTAGGATACAGAATCTGAATTTTAACACAGTGCCAATCACATCCAGATACTCAGGACATTTTTATGAAACATATTAGAGGTGTTTCTTCATTTCTTTTCAGTAGAAGTTATAAAAAAAGCTAATAATAAAACCACTCCATCCCAACTTCTTTGTAACATCTCCTCATTCGGGATGTTTTATAACTTATATAGGTCATTTTCTTTTGACTTTATATCTAATAGGTTTTACTTTACTCAATCACTTCTATTTCCTTTTCCTTCTCCTTCTCCTTTCCCCCCCCCACCACCTCCTCCTCCTCTTCCTTCTTCTTTTTATATGAGAGGAGGGGAGATAGAGAGACAAACTTCCACATGCATTCTGACCATGATCCACCTGGCGACCCCTATCTGGGGCCGACGGTTGAACCAATAGAACCACTGGCTATGGGAGAGGAAGGAGAGAGGGGAGAGGGAGGGGTTGAGAAGCAGATGGTTGCATCTCATGTGTACCCTGACCAGAGATTTAACCCAGGATGTCCATACACCAGGTTGACACTATATCCACTAAACCAACTGGTCAGGTCTCTTAATCTCTTCTTTAAATGGTAAACACACTGGACATACCTTCATCTTGCATTGTATTCACTCTTTCTAAAAATATTTTCTGGAGAACTATTCTGGGTTGTATACTATGTGATGTACTGATCATGCCAAGATAAATAACAACATAATCACTGACTTACAAAAGCTCTGACTCCAGGGTGAGACACATACATGAACACATAAAATTTCAATACAACATGATTACTTTGCATTTGCAAATACAGTGGGGAGGTTTCTCCCTGCTCTGCATTTGGGAGGGCTGGAATGAGTATGTAAGAGAGCCAGCAGTGGTAATACTATTTTTCTTCTCTGTTAAAAAGCAACCAAAAGTAAAATTACATATATCTAGTCCAAATCTGTAGACCAAGGCAATTATTAGACACTTGCATTGATTAGAAATTCTATAGGTACATCAAACTCCACAAGTCCTCAGGTTTACAAAGCTGAACTCAATTTTACTTTTTGTTTTTTATATAAAATTTATAGTTCTACTTTATCTTGCAATTCATCTTTCATTCATGCCATTGATATACATTGAAATATTGACTTTATCTCCAGTCTCTCTTCATTGCTAATCTATGCCATGCACAAAGCTGAGCACATACCACACTTAAAATAAAATAAAAAAAACCAAACACCTTTTAATTAATTGATCCTCATTTATAGAATGAAGAAACACAGTGTTTATGTGCCTAAAACATGCCAGGCACATCTATTCTGCTTGGTAAATATTTGCTAAATAAATAAACAAACCCCCTCACTGTATCCTGTAAATAGTCTCATGTGGTAAACAGTAATAACCTCTAAAGATGTCCATATCTGAATCTCCAGAACCTGTGAATATGTTATCAGATGGCCAGAAGAATTAAAGTTGCAGATTAATTCAAGGTTGCTAATCAGCTGTCCTTTAAATTGGGGCAATTATCTTGAATTATCTAGGTGAGTCCAAGGGGTCTTTGTAAATAAGTAGAAGAGAAAGTGAGAGAGTCAGTGTCAGAGTGGAGCATCAGAAAAAACACCCAACCCACCATTGCTGGCTCTGAAGACTGAAGAAGACAAAGGAATTCAGAGAGCCTGCAGACACAGACAGGGAAAGAGATGGATTCTTGCCTGTGACCTTCAGGGGAACACAGTTCTCCCAAGATCTTGATTTTAGCCCATTGAGAAGTTCATTTTGGACTTTTAAACCATAAGATAATCAGTTTATGTTGCTTTAAACTACTAGATTTGGGGTAATTTTTTACAGTAGCAATAAAAAATTAATAGACCTCATCACAGAGCATGAAACATTCTATTGTCCTAAAGTGTTTACACACTTGATTTTCATCTCAGACAGGAAGGTAGTCTTATTCATTAACATACTCAAAATTGAGTTAGACATATATAGTAGAACCTTAAAAATGTTTGTTTAATGACCAACAATAAGTTTTTGCTAACCTAGTATTTTCAGAATTTCTTAGGAATTTGAAGTTAACTAAATTTCCTCAAATATTGAACATCAACTTCTTATAAACATTAAAATTGTCATTATTCTCACTTCACCCAGTTTACCATCATATTTTTTTATGTAATTTATTTTTCAAGCTGTACGTTTATTTTCCTTTACACATTTGTAGACTTTCATATTTACCTTCCTCCAGAAAGTCTTAATTCTTAAAGTGGAATGTTGTTCATCCACATTCTCTTACTTTAAAAGCCTCTTAACTCTGTCTGTCCCACCTTTGTCCCACATAATCCTAGTCAAGTAACTCAGAGATTATGTGTTGTTGAGTTTCTTCTTGTCAGGGGCATTTTCTTGAGCAAGACTTTCTTTCCTCTCCTGGAGTTTGCTCTTGACTTTCATTAAGAGCCCTTACATAAGACACACCACATGGCTCTCACTTTATCCTGCCTCAGTTCCCTTGCAGTCAATATTTTCATTGTCCACATGCACAAGTTCATCTTCTTCTAAATAATGATTTCCCTCGTTAATCCTCTTCTGTTTTGCCTGATGTCAGCCCTTAGCCTTACCCTTTCCTATGCCACCTTCTCTGCAGTGATAAAGATAGTTTCCTTTTTGGTTTTAAAAACATTTTCTTTTCTGAGAGGATTCTTTTCTCACAGTGTTTCATTTGGAGATGTCAGAATTTTAAGTTGATCCCTGCCAGGTTTTTTTTTTTAATCTGCTTATTACGTTAAATGTAAAAACACAAATGACAGCTAGGCAGAGGATGATATCTTGCTCCCTTCTTTAGAACTGAAAAGTGACTCCCTCCAAGTTTTCACTGATCCTCTAAGTGCCATGAAAAAAGCAACCACCAGTGAAACGATGTATCTATTAGTGTGAGCCATGCATCACTGTTACATAGGTACACTGGCAAAAGAATCTGAGTGATAAGCCTTGTCTGTTCTCCCTTGATAAATATGTGTTTGCTCATACCCATTAAATGCTTCTCCCCATTTCTCAATTGCTCGCTACCTCTTGAAGTAAATACCAATCACTCTTACTGGATCACTCTCCGCTTGTATATCTTCAGTACCATTCATTTTCCCCCCTTTTGTGTCCACTTTAGGTGACTTTGTATTTTGTTTTAGTGTTTCCTATTCCAATAATGATTTTCATATATTTCCAATATTGGCACTTCTTCTGTTAGTGCCAGAATGACATCATCTGGAAGTTGTACCAGTGCTCATTTTGATTTTTATTCTTTGCATTTCTTTCATTTCAAATTAAATTTTGTTGGGGAATGAGGGCTTCCAAGACCACATGGTCAATGACTGGCTGTGAGCAGTACTTTCTCACTTTGTCTTTTTTATTTGTTTCTCCCCTTTCCACATGAAAATGTAAATTGCTTTGGTTTATATATATATGTCTAAACATATATTGGCAGTTTTTCTAGTACATACTATATTTGCCTGTATGGCAATATGACTTAATGAGGCATTAACTTTGCTTCCGTTTTCACAGTTGTAGTATAATTTTTCCCCCAGTAGAGTAGCCACACTTTATGATGTGGGGTCTGAACTGCTTGCTTCTCTGAGGAGTGTCTGCAGAGAAAGGCAAGGTAAGAGGACTGAGGAGCATTGCCCACAGACTTTATATCACAGGATATGGCAGTTTAGGTCCCCCAGAATGCAGACAGCAAGATGGATTTAAAAGGACAAGTTTAACTTGTAAAGGGTAAAGTAGAGAGGGGCGGGGTGCGTCGGGAGAGACTCAGACTGTGAGCAGGTCTAACATACGCAAGGGGTGGGGGGAGAATGAAATGAAGGAGGATTGAGGGGAAAGAGCCTCAGACGACAGTGCAGCTCCAAGAAAGTCTTATCTAGGTCCATGGGGACCCCAGAACAAAGACTTTCTGTTAGAGAAGTCCAGCACTGGGCAGGAATGGTCCACTTTTAGTACTCCTGCCATGCTCATTGGCTGGGAGCTGACAGAGGGGTGGGAGACACTGGTGTGAACAGGGGCTGGGTTTTAACGGTGCAGAAGCGGGAGGTTATCAGCTAACCACACTCCCTGCTTCAGGTTCTCTTTTTATTTTATTTTATTATTTATTTATTTTATTTTTTTTGTATTTTTCTGAAGCTGGAAACTGGGAGAGACAGTCAGACAGACTCCCGCATGCGCCCGACTGGGATCCACCCAGCACGCCCACCAGGGGCGACGCTCTGCCCACCAGGGAGCGATGCTCTGCCCCTCCAGGGCGTCGCTCTGCCGCGACCAGAGCCACTCTAGCGCCTGGGGCAGAGGCCAAGGAGCCATCCCCAGCGCCCGGGCCATCTTTGCTCCAATGGAGCCTTGGCTGTGGGAGGGGAAGAGAGAGACAGAGAGGAAGGAGGGGGGATGGAGAAGCAAATGGGCGCTTCTCCTATGTGCCCTGGCCGGGAATCGAACCCGGGTCCCCCGCACGCCAGGCCGACCCTCTACCGCTAAGCCAACCGGCCAGGGCCCATCAGGTTCTCTTTTGAAGAGAGATCAGGGCTGCATTCTCCCACAGCTACTCCACAGGGCCCAAAGAGAATGCTATGGAAGAAGCAGTTGACAGTTGCCAACCAATGTTTTGAAGCCAGAGAAAAGCCTAAGCTGAAATATGAGTGAACTTGAGGCAGGGAGTGAAATTTACTGGGGCCTATTCCCTTACTTCCAAGTTCCAGGAAATGGCGAACACATGGCACCCATCCTGCGTGAAGGGTCACGTCTGCTAGGGCAGCGGTAGGACCCTCTGCTGGAGGACAAGAGGCAAGGCAATCCAAACGTGAGTCTGCAGTCACCGGAATGTCCTTGTGACCTGGATATCTGAGCAGGGTGCATCACCAGAACTTAAATACCAGAATTTGAGAACAATATCAGGCAGCAAAAGGAGAAAAACCAAAAGATAGGTGACTTCAGGGGACATCATTTTTGTGATACCATATGAGCCTGAGTTTATTTAATCTTCATGAAAAGGAAAACAAAAGAAGTAACTGAAATTGAATTTACTATAGCCCAGTGTGGGAAGAGGGCTCAGAACAGTTAGACTGCACAGAGAAGGAAACAAGCACTGTGACCTTTATTGTTCTGTAACATTTTGGGGTGAAATCAGTACCTTGGGGGGCATGGATAAGCCTTGGGTGGGTGGGTGCTGTGGAACGTGGCCTCACAGCAGACAGGAGCTTCTGCCGCCATTCTGCAGTCTCTCTGCTTTGGAGCGCCCTCTTTCTGCTGTTGACAGGAATTGCCATGTTGCGCCCAGTCATCTTCCCAAACTGCTGGCAACTTCTTCTAAACCACTCATTTCCTATGCCACCGTGCTGTTGATAGAGCTGCCAGTCTCATAAAAGCCTCTAATGCTCCAGAACCTTCTTTCCTGACAGAAGGGTCATTCTGACTTCACACGGCTACCTTTTCCAAAAGTGCTACTCCAGGCAAGCTTTCAGATATCCTGTCATCTATCTTTGTTTTGTTTTCTTATATGATGGTCCTCTCATTTCCAGATAGCATGAACAAGCCAGGACTGGAAGGTAGCAGAACTGAGGAAGTGGCTAGTCAGGTAAAGCTTTAAACTTGAACAATGCCAGTTATTAAGTTGTCACCTCTCAGCTCCAAAACCTACCTTTTTTTTATTCTATGTGATTCTGGAGCTCAGACCACAAACTACATTTCTCCCTTGCCAGTTTGGTCAGTGCTGGGCTCTGCCAAAGGGGATTGTGAGAGGGACAGTGCCTGCCTGGAGGAGACAGAAGGGCTTTCCCTCTTCCTGATTTTATTTCTCTGTGGCACAGAGTGGGCCATCATGCGCTGGTACCAGCACAGTTCAGGAAAGCAGGGATGGCTCTCACACTTCTGCATTGAGGGGCCTCCAACAAATGTCCTTTTCCATCAAGTGGCTGGCAGCATTCTTCTGCAACAGCTATAGCCTCTTCCAAGAGGCCTGAATCTCAGCTTTGCAGGGCTGGCCTCTACCTTCCCAAGTTCCCTTTTCACTCACTTGTCTCTCAGCTGTTATCTTTATTATGCCTTGCATTTCTTTTTTACCTTTGAAAAGTTAACCATCTTTTCCTTAATTAATAATTCTTTTTTAAATTATTTATTTATTTATTTTAGCAAGAGAGGGAAATAGGCAGGGACAGACAGGCTGGAAGGGAGAAAGATAAGAAGCATCAATTCTTCATTGTGGCATCTTAGTTGTTCATTAATTGCTTTGTAATATGTGCCTTGATGGGCGGGGCAGCAGCTCCAGCAGAACAAGTGACCCCTTGCTCAAGCCAGCAACCATGGGGTTATGTCTCTGACCCCACACTCAAGCCAGCAACCCCACACTCAAGCTGGTGAGCCAGCAGATATTAAACCTGGGTCCTCAGCATCCCAGGCCACACTCTATCCACTGTACCACTGCTTGGTCAGGCCCTAATTAATAACTCTGTATAGTAAACTTTCCCTGTTTGAGTTACTGGGATATTTTCTGGGAGCCTGACAAGAGCTTAACTAATGAATTACTAGTTCCTCCCTCCTTCTGAGCACAGCCAGACTACTCTGGAACTCCGACATACTTCAATACTCTGTGTCCTGCTGTTTCCCTCTTCGATTCAACTTCTCTATCAAACCCACGGGATGTAAAACAAGTCAGTATGTCTCTGAATTCCAGCTGTGGACAGAGTTCAATTACATTCCACCAATGCTTTAGGGACCATGCAAATCAGGAGAGCTGTAGAATATTTTATGTGTTATTAAACATTCCTTTATGAGTAAGGAGCTTCTGAAAAGTAAACAGATAAAAATAATCAGGATGAGTTAGTGAAGAAGAGAATATTACATTAAATCTATAAACATAGGAAATATAATAAAAAGGATGTTATTAACAACTTTGTACCAGTAAATTTGAAAAGTTAGATTAAATAGAAAAATTACCAGAAACACGTATCTCATGAAAACCATTCATAAAATAAAATAAATACTGGAGTTGTCTGGCTTGACTAGGTGGTGGTGCAGTGGATAGAGGGTCAGACTGGGATGCAGAGGACCCAGGTTCAAAACCTCAAGGTCGTCAGCTTGAGCACAGGCTCATCTGGTTTGAGCAAGGCTCACCAGCCTGAGCCCAAGGTCATCGGCTTGAGCAAGGGGTCACTCGCTCTGCTGTAGCCCCCCGGTCAAGGCACATATGAGTATGGAAGACAGGCTGTAAGCTGACAAAATCCTTACAGCCTAGGGCTTCTCCACCCTTCTAACACTAAGATCTTCCACACACTTTTATAATACTAAGATCTCAACACCCTTCTCAAAACTAAGCTTTTCCCCACACCCTTGACTGTTGCATGTTGTAGAGTGGCACACTCTTATTAGGAATCCCATTTATGCCTCAGCTAAGTGGCTTTGTATCAGAGACTTCCTTATTTGTATATTGGCTTAAAGGCTTTAATTGTCTACACTATATAATAAAGCAAGACCGGGGGCTCTCTCTTTCTGATCTTGCCATCAGTATTGCAGAGGCCTCCCAATCCCATCCTCTTTCCTCGGTAAGTCTATTTTCTTAATTCCACACTGTTCTCCCTCAGGACCTGGAATTACTAGCTGCACTGGTTTGCGGCATATGAAAAAGCAATCAATGAACAACTAAGGTGTGCAATGAAGAATTGATGCTTTCATCTCTCTCCCTTCCTATCTGTCCCTATCTGTCCCGCTCTCTGTCTCTGTCACAAAATGAAAGGAAGAAGAAAGAAAGAAAGAAAGAAAGAAAGAAAGAAAGAAAGAAAGAAAGAAAGAAAGAAAGGCTGTAGTACAGTAGGCCCTCCATAGCCCCATAGGTTCAACCATATGCAGATTAAAATTAGTATGAATTTTCAACCCATAGCTAGGAATCCATAGAGGGCTGACTGTATGCTATGTTCTTTGCCATTTTACATAAGGGATTTAAGCATCTATAGATTTTTATATCCATGGGGGTTCTAGAACCAACCCCCTGAGATACCAAGGGATAACTTGGGGGACTCCAAGTTGTTTTGGTGGAGTCAAAAGTTCTATGTGTATTTTCTACTGTGGAGAAGATTAGCATCCTTAATCTCCATATTGATCAAGGGTCAACTATACAACATCTATGCACAAGAAAGTTCCAGATTTAAGTAGCTTCAATACTGATTAGTTATGTACACTCAAGAGTCAAATATTTTAGCCTGACCAGGTGGTGGTGCAGTGGATAGAGCGTCGGACTGGGATGCGGAAGGACCCAGGTTCGAGACCCCGAGGTCGCCAGCTTGAGCGCGGGCTCATCTGGCTTGAGCAAAGAGCCCACCAGTTTGGACCCAAGGTCGCTAGCTCCAGCAGGGGGTTACTTGGTCTGCTGAATGCCCACGGTCAAGGCACATGTGAGAAAGCAATCAATGAACAACTAAGAAGTCGCAATGCGCAACGAGAAACTGATGATTGATGCTTCTCATCTCTCTCCTTTCCTGTCTGTCTGTCCCTGTCTATCTCTGCCTCTGTTAAAAATAAATATAAATAAATAAAGTTTAAAAAAAAAATTAAAAAAAAAAGAGTCAAATATTTTAATATCATGAAAATAATTTAAGAAGATAGAAAAATAGGATCATTCCCAATTCATTGCTGAGGCTAGCATTTTGAGGCTGATAGTTTGAGCAAATACCTGCAGTCAATAGACAGCATTCAATAAAGAAGAAAGATAGTACCCCAAAGCAGAGAGACCACAAAGCAGCAACATCATCCCATCTGCAGTTTCAGAACTCAGGTATCACAAAGTAGAGCAAAGAAAGGGGGTCTGGAAACCAGAAATCTGACAAGGACAGTATGCAGACTCATAAGACCTAAGAACAAAATGTTAAATTAAAACCAATCATCTGTAAAATAGATAATATTTCACAACCAAGAATTATCTCAGAAATGCATGATTGTCTGTTACTATTAAAAATAAACTGTTGAAATTCTTTATATTATATTAACAGACTAAAGAAAAAATGTATTTCAATAGATGCCAAAAAAAGGCTTTAATAAAAATCAAGATTAGTTAATAATTTTAAAAACTCTTAGCAAACAAAAAGACAAGGAACTATAATTGATAGAGGGTATCCACAAAAAGCCTATAGGATACATACTTAATGGTGAAACAGTGAACATTTTCCCTTTGAGAATAGAACAAGTCAAGTAGGCCCATTATTGCCACTGCTAATTCTACTGGTATTCCTATCCAGTAAACATGCCTGAAGTTGTTTCTCAAAACATGTCTAATTCTTTGCTGCTTTATTCCAGAGTTCCAGTTTTATTTAGTTACTATTGCTGCCTAACATCCAACCTGCAAAAAACAGACACTAACTTTGAATCCCCAGTATGGTACTATTCCTCAAAGAGAACAATGAACCAGTCTGTGGTTACTTAATGGCCCATTCTATGTTTGAAAGAGCCAGTAGTTTATTTGCATAAAATAAAAATTAATTTATTTTAGTTATAGGTATGTTTTTCCTTCCCTCTGGGCCTCAGCTAGTATCATAGTCGTAAAGCTTATGGAATGGCATGGTATCCCAAATAAAATCATATATTGTATATCAAAGTACCCACTTCACAGCAAAAAAAGGTGCAAGGGTGAGTCCATAATCATAAGATTCACTGGTTGTATCATATACCTTACTACCCAGAAAATCTCCATCATTGAGACCTCCCATGCAAAGTATAACTGCAGTACATCTCTCATATGCGGTATATGCATTGAACCAAAGACCTTTACTCCACACTGTATCTTCAATAGAAAGAATACATGGGTTCAGAAATTAAAGCAGAGAAGCAAGAGTTGCCTCACTCCTCATTAGTCCCGATGGTCCCCTGGAAAATGTATACTTTTAGGACTGGCTGTGCCCTGAAAGAGTCCAAGTCCAATTACAGTGGAAAAATTAAATTAGAGTAACAAAAAGGGCCAAGAAATTAATTTAAATTTAAAAAGACATAGAAAATAACATTTTTGTCCATTTTGCTGACTATTGAGTTTCTCTGTAATATTGTATAGATAAACTGAAGAATATTTTCTTCCTTCAACCAAAACAGAGCCAACTAATTTATACTTGTCAGAGTCACTAGTGATTTCCCAAAGATACAGACATGAAAATAAATTATTTTTGAGCCAAGTTTTCCCTAAACTTTCATTCCAAGCAAATGCCCTACAAGTCCAGCCCAACATATTGTACTAAGGCATTCACTCATGTTGGAATCACACTTTTGAGCCTGTTAGAGTTATTGTGATCTTTTTCACATTTGTTTGGGAGTTGATAGGGGAAATACCATGACTAAGCCATCCATGTCTAACTTACAGAAACAGGTAGCTGATGACGTAAACAGGGTGGGGCAAAAGTTGGTTTAAAGGTGTTCATATGGAAAATAATACAATAATTAATAATGATAGAAGCATAAACTGTGTTTTACATACTCACAACTGTAAACCAACTTTTGCCCCACCCTGTATATGTATGTATATACATAAATGTATAGGAAGTCTATATGTGTGCATACAGATACATACATATACGTCTAGATTCCTGCCCGTCCTCCACTGCAGCTTGCAGGGCTTGCCTATACACTGCCTATTGTCTCTGTTGTATAGCTGTATTGTTTTTTATTCCCCCTGGGCTTGAATGTGTATTGGGTTTTTTATTTCCCTGCCTCAAGAATGCATTGAAATATTCCTGTTCATTTCATGTATTTTGTAATAATCACTGTCCTTTTTCTGGTTGTTGAGTCTGAGGCTGTGTAACATAGGACTCTGGAGTCAGGCAAACCTGGCTTATTGGCTCTGTCAATTTAGCCTAGCCTCATTTGGATTTTTTCTCACCTATAAACTAGGGTTGATACCTCCACCTCTTAAAGTTGGTAGGGGTTCTGCCTGATATGTTTAGCATACTTGAGATTAAATGAGATATTTATAAGAAGTGTGGCTTCTCCTCAGAGAACAAATGGGTCCCCAGGAGGAGTTCACAGGGTTTTACTCTAATGACTCCATTAATGCTTATCTCCAGATTAATGAATGTAAAACCGGTTAGAGCAGCAGATGCCTGGTGTGATTATCTAGCACATCCCATGACACAGAAAGGACAGCATGTACATTAAATTGTTGTTCTCTCCCCCAGCCAAGCACGGTATTGATTGAATGTCCTCAGTGAGATTTAATAAGATCTCTAAGCAGCGTTGCTACCCCCTCCCCTGTACAGAACACCCCCCACGGGTGCCTACATTTCCCTTTGCTAAACAGCCAGAGCAGAGCATACAGTTCTAGGTTTTTCATTAAATTGAAATAAAATAAAGATAATACTGTTCATTGAGCCTCCATTTCATGCAAAGTTTATATTGGGATTAGTGGGATTTCATTGTGTGATTCGTTTTTTGTTGTTACACATACAACATGAATAAATTCCAGGCCACACATTGATGTGCAAATAAGTCTTTATTTTCCCATATCCCTCAAGTTAATATCTGCCTTGAAAGCCTATTCTCTGGAAGTAGCAGAAATATCATCTCAGGTGGTTTGAGATTTTCTCATATCTTTCCTTTCACCCCCCTGGAGAAATAATTTTTTCTATCTCGGAGCCTGAAGGAGAAGAGAAACTCAACTCTCATTCCTGTGCTAGCTCTCAAATATTTTGTCTGCTGGAATTTTGTTGTTACTCTCCTCAAGGTCAACAGCCTTTGGAGGCCAGAAATTGTCCTTTTTATCCTCTTTGTTTTCATCCTATCATATTTTCCTCCAGAAAACAATAGGCATTCAGTGACAGAATAAGGAAAATGAAAAAAATGGTTAATATTTGAAAAATATTACTCTGCCACTCATATACACTCTTCTGTCATCGTTGTATCAGTTGAGGTTTTTAGATACAAAAATACTATTTAATTTAAACATAAAAGCAATATGTTAGGTGGTATAGGTAGATCACTGGATCTTTAGCAAGGCTGGGGAAATCCAACTGAGTGTGGCAATGTTAGGAATGACATCTAGAATTTCACACCAAAATTGGCTTATCTCATGAAGACACTGCCACCACTGGCACAGACACCTCTGACGCTGGACGCCTGATACCACAGCTTCTGGGAGCTGATGTAGCTTCTCGTGCTGCCTTTCCCTCATCAATGGTTTCTGGGAAGTCCCTGCCTCTTAAAATCACTAGCTCCCGAGTCAAAATCCAGACTGGGTGCACCTCACAAGCACAGCCCAGAATACAGCCTCACTGCACGCTGACAACCAGAACGATGGGGGAAGGGTTTCCACCATGACTCCCGAGGTGGCTAATCCGCAGCACACCGTGTATCTGACCCAGTTGGCAGTACACCAAAGCGCTCAGCACTGCCTGTCCTCCAGACCCTGGCCTTGTGCCTTCCTTCCCTGCCAGAACAGGTCAGCAATGGCTCACATTCTCCCTGTGAACATAAAGTCAACCCTGGCACTGTTATGTGGCCTCCTGCCATCATTGTCTCTGTATGTCCCCCTTCAAGGTGGGAGCTGGGTTTTGGCATTGTCTCAGGAATACCCAGCAAGGGAGAAGGCTCAGCAAATCCAGTACTCAGGTTCGATCCCGGCTCTCCAAGAGCTGTCCAAGGGGAACACGCCACACTCCCAGAGTTAAGGGGCAGTTAAAGTTGCAGGGGGCAGGATTGGTCAATAAGTAACAGAAGGAGGGAAGAATCCAGCTGGTAAAGTGCCGTTTTTTTCTGGACAAACTGTTCTGAGGTTCAGTGACTCCAGACGGTCTCCCTGGAAATGTTCTGCAGGGCTGAGCCACCTGCAGCGTGCTTGAGGCCGTGGCCGGCTTGATGACACATCTCCTGTGTCTGCCTCCCCTGCTTCTCTGCTTCACTTCTCTTCCTTGTACTCTCATTTTTGCATCCTGGGGTTTCAATAACGTGTTAGTAGATGAATTCTGTCTCAGATTCTGTATTCTCCAGAATGGGCCAAGATGCATGGGGGAGGAAGAGGATCAAAATAGCACAACAGTTACCATCCATCCTCACTGTAACTCTAAAAGTTACATACATTTTATAGATCAGAACCTGGAGGCTCAGAAAGGTTAAATCATTTCTTGAAGCTGACTCTGCCAGTTAGTGACAAAACCAGGATTTGAAATCAAGCCAGAAATACTGCAGCTGACATTTTTTTCACTGCACTGTATCCATCGCCTGTGTCCAACAGCCCCGTAGGGGGAAAAGTGGAAAACGTAGGTAGGGAGTTTACATTCTTCTAAACGAAAGCATCTCAAAGAGAAGTCTATGACACCAGAGTGGCTTTCTTCACACCCTGGTCACTGGGGCCTCAGATGAGTTTATGTGCTCATCTGACCTATTTTTTCAAACCTCTTCTATGGAGGGGGAGCGCTGTTACAAGGGAAGGGGGAGAGGGCTTATCTTTTAATAAACAGCACTAGCAGAGAGTTAACAGGGCAAGACACTTAGCAGGTCTTTGGGAAAGATTTAAGAAAAGGAAACAGGATTTCAGTGCAATGCAAGAGCCTTCAGATTTGTGAGACAGATTCATACAGGGTTTTCCAACCTGTGTTTAGAGTCAGATGGACAGAGGCCCCAGTCCTGACTCTGCCACTCATCAGTCAAAGGCAAACTCTCTGTGCCTCAGTGCTCAGCTGCAACGTGAGAATATTTGTAACCTCCCTTAGCCCACTGCTAAGTATTTAGTCAATGTTGATAAAAGAAAACATAGCATTACTGTTATTCAATCTAATGCAAAGCCGTATGAAAGAATCCAGCATCTTTTGACTGCCCTTCCTACACTTTGGTAATACCCTCTTTGAGAGTCCCACCTTCATCCAGAATGCTTTGCTCCTCAGCGCCCCTGCAGGATGGAGGCATGAGACCTACGTTACACCTGTCATTCATACCTATGCAGGACATCAGTTTGGAAGTGATTAACCTAAAGAAAGAGGTCTTGAATGGGACATTTATTTGCCGACACAGGTGACAGCGTAAGGGAACAGCTCTGCAGGAACAGTAGGGTTGATATCCTGGGCTATCTCACAGTTACAGCAAGGTCAGGTTCCTGGCATCCAGGGAACAGGTAAGAAGAGCAAGGGCAGGAAAGGTTTGTTTTAGTGCTTGTTCCAGGGTATGGTTCTGAGTGTTGATTCTGAAAGTCCAGTGTAGTTTCAAACTAGTTTCACTAACCCTTCAAAGTATTCGATGATGACTTGAATGTCTTCTTTAAATTCCTCTTTTCTTTCCTCAAAGAGCTAGAGCATGGGTCAGGAACCTATGGCTCGTGAGCCAGATGTGGCTCTTTTGATGGCTGCATCTGGCTCGCAGACAAATCTTTAATAAAAAAAATAATGTTAAAAATATAAAACATTCTCATGTATTACAATTTATTCATTTCCTACCGCTCATGTTCATGGTTGCGGGTGGCTGGAGCCAATCACAGCTGTCCTCTGGGACAACACCAAATTTTTATTGGATAATGCGTAATATACACGGGTCGTTGTATGGTTCTCACAAAATTACATTTTAAAATATGTGGTGTTCAGGGCTCTGTCCGCCAAAAAGGTTCCCAACCCCTGAGCTAGAGTATATTCTTTCTTTTTGACAAACAATCCTTGTGAACACAGGAACTAACATGTGTCATATTATGTTCAAGATATTCTTGTGTCATTAGCATTTTAATTTTTCAAATAAGGAAACTGGAGCTTGCAAAGGATAAATTACAAAACTCCTGATTTAAATTATGTCTATGGCCTGGCCTGTGGTGGCACAGTGGATAAATTATAAACCTGTAATGCTGAGGTCACCAGTTTGAAACCCCAGGCTTGCCTGGTCAAGGCATAAATGGGAGTTGGTGCTTCCTGCTCCTCCCCCCCTTCTCTCTCTCTCTAAACATGAATAAATAATAATAATAATAAATAAATAAATATTTTATTTGTCTTCGAATCTGTGATCTTTCCCTGACTCAATTTTCTAAAGGAGAAGACTCAAGCAGGTTTGCACTAGTCTTGTATACCTTTCAGGGAACTTAATAAGTCCAAGGTTTTACTGGCAATTTGTTCTTCACTGGGGTGGCCATTGAGCTAGGTAATCTAAGAAGGACAGAAAGTCTAATTCTGAGAAGTTGAAAAATGTGTGTTGGATTCATTTGTGAGCATGAAATGAGTTATCAAGAAATAGTTATTTCCTTAGAGAGGACAAGAAGCATTTGTGCTTTAGGGACAGCACAAGTGTAGCATATTATTACCTGACAATCCTAAAAACCTTGGGTAATTCAGTAAATAACATGCAGGTGTGGGAAACTCAAAGGATTAAAATAACTTTTTTTTGAATCCTCACAAAATCTTTCTGAATGTATTGCTATGAATTCTAGATAGCAAACTTCTCAAGCAACAGAACAATGTCAATACTTAGAATTTATTTTTGATGTGTCATAACATTTTTTTAATCTTCCAAATTTGATGCAGGACATATTGTTCACAAAAATTAGGGGATCAGGGAACGTGCAGATACTTCAGTACTTTTAGCCTTTTATATATATAGTGCATTTTCACCAATGAAATAAAAGTTGATTTTGCATCTCATTTGCATAATCAAACAACTCTTTTTGACTTGTCGTTTGCTTTTCTGATGTTCTTGTTTAATTAAAAATATCAAATGCTTCTCTTTTTATCACTTCATATTCATATTGCAATATCCCCTATTTTTGTGAGCAGTATACTTACCTGGTGGTCTGCTTGTAGGATAGCCAGAATCTGTTACAGTTTTCTGGACAAGAGAGTTAGCAAACCAACACTTATTAGGTATAATGAAGTATGACTACTTCATGATTTAATGCCTAATGTTCAGTGTCATGGACAATTTTGTGAGAAATCACCATTGCTACATGGACACTTTATGAGCATCTTTTACTAACGAAGAATTGGAAGAGATAGGGAAAAACCATCCTTCAGTAGGTCTGAAACCCATAAAAAATAGCCACATTTTTTTTCCCCCTAGAGAAAATTCCTATCTCTCTGAATTTGCTTCTAGGTGGCAAATTCAAAAATCAACACCCAGATGATTGCCTCTAGATAGAAATCCTCTAAAATTCTACTAATGAACAGCATGCTTTCTTTTTGTCTCCCCCTTCTTTCTCCTTCAAAATTACTAAGAGCTACCAACTGACTAGTTTTCATTCAGTCTTGGTATTTGCTTTTTTTATTTCTTTTTCAGAAGTTCCACTAAGGCAGAGTATTGTAACATCATATGAATTATAACACTTGTATCTTAGCTATGCTTCAGGTACTGTGCTAAGCACTTCACACATACTCATGTTTAATCCTCACAAACATTCTATGAAGAAGGTTCTGTTATATAAATGGGCCAAACACGGCCTTTGTGTATTGGTCCCAGGGTCATGTATATATTTCTTCACTGTAGTCTGAAACCTCTTAGCTCAAAAGCCCACTGGCAACAAACCAAAATTTTTGCATATCTAATTATTTTAGAAATACCCCAAACAAGCATATTTTTAGCCATTAGAGACTGCCTGTTTTATATACCACACAAAAGCTCACCCAATATCTGCCAATGATAGATAAGACAAACACCAGGTCACAAAGTCCCCAAATCAGTGCTGCCCTTCCCAGTTCTCTGAGCCACAGATTTGCTGCTGTGCTGCGGAGGGACTTATGGCCCCCTCTGACCTTCCCCTCTCCTGATAGCTTCCTTGCCCTCTTCCCTCTGGATAGCTGTCCCACTGCCCGAAGCTCTGGGTGGTCTCTTGCTATGCCGTTCTTTCTCTTTCAGCCAGCAGGCAAACCTGTCAAAAGCATACCAAATTAAGCTACTGCCACCTCATGGTGATAATTTTTTCCTTGATCATCCTCCAAATTCCTTAAACTCATTCCCTATTATTAGCAACCAGGATCGTGATCAGAAAATAAGATATGGGGACACCCAGTGAGAAGAACAACCAGTTGGCAAAATGAACAGTCTCAAGTGGTTGGAATGCAAATTTGAAATGTCCCTGCATCTGTTTGGCACAGTGTTACCCTGGGCTGTATGACACTCGATATTGCTCCTGGTCTCCCCGTGTCTCACTAGTCAGGTCAAACAGTGGAGCCAGCATTTGAGTGAACCCACTTCATGGAACTGACTTTGGGGTCAGAGTCAATGAGATGTCCAAGAAAGGAGGCCAGCCTACCTGCCCGCCCTGGCCCTCCACTAGGCAGACACTAGACACTGTAAGACCTGTGGGCTTGAGTAGAAAAAGAGGAGGAGTGCACGCCCCTACAGCAGGGATGAACTGCCCCAACCCCACAGTGGGTTAACGAAGAAGGAGCTGCTTTCAGCAAGGCCAGTGATCTGGGTATTATGAGAACCAAAGTCCTTGTCCTTGGAGATTGCTAGGCAGGCACATGCACCTCTCAGGTGGAAGGAGCAGGCTGAAGCCAATCCTCTGAATGCAGCTGGAAGAGGTGCCTTTGTAAACAACAGCTGGTGTTCTGCTGCTGCCACTATCTCACTTGGATCTGCTATTGAGGATGATGTCCTTCTAGCTCTTTCCCAGAGGAATAAGAGAACTAAGTCCTTGGGCTGATCCAGCTAAAGCATTAATTAAAGTGACTAGAGGCAAGGAAGTTTATATTCCTGACCCTCCCAAAACTCCAAAGGAGGTTGCTATCATACTAAAGGATACACTGGATACACAGGAGACTTGTGTAAGCCCAGCTCACCAAGACACCACTCAGGAAGGAGGTGGAGCCCAAATTCCTGGGGAAATGCAAAATGGAAAGGAGAAGCCTGGGGAAGAGGACTGGTGCCCTCTAGAGAGAAAAGGAGCACAGTATCACCACGCTAGAGAATGGAATCCTTGACCTTCTTGTTGATGGTAACTACCCACGAATACAAATAAATAGACAAAAGGGGACAGCCAGGAAGGAAAGACAAGTTTGCCTGGAAAAGGACGTAAATGTTCTCCTTCACTCTGAGACAGTCTTTTCTTAAGGACCAAAAACCAAATGAGAAAGGGATCTGTGCACTTAACACGTCTTGGTACATGTGGCTAAATAACACTCACTGAAAGAGGAATGTCACCGAGATGGAGACGTAGGAGGCTCTTGACTTTCCATCCTTCCAAAGGCATGCCGAATATGCACCTCCATGAGGAGCAAGTCCCTCTGAGAGAAATCCAGAGACTAGCTGTGTGGCTTACACATTAGGTGAATGAGAAAACACCCGTAGGTATGGGTAGGAAAGGTGGAGACGCACTCTCACCATAAGCCCCTCCGCTGGCACAGAGTCTTACAATTGGGAGGGAAACAACTCTCAGCTTCTCCATGAGCAGCAAAGGGTTTGGACCATGCATATAGCATCGCCACCTTTCAGGCTGCCTCCGAGTGATGGCTCCCAAATCATCTAGCCAGAGAGCCAAACGGATTTGTGTTCACAAGTGCTACAGGGCCATAGCAAACAAAGGAGCAGTTGTTAAACAGAGCCACGGCTATCCCCTTCTGGGCTCAGCACAGAGGGAGCCAGCAAAAAACACCAATTTCTGAGTGTTTGACTATATACTCTCTCAGCTACTGCCTGAGGGTCCAGCTTCTAATCGGCCTGCATTTTAGTGCTGACTAGGATCCTCCTGGGAACCTGGAGGAGCTGTGGAGACTTCCCTGCCTTCTCCCTCTGCACTGCTTGAACAAGAAGACCACATTGCCAGCAACTGCCTGGAGGCCGCTTGTCCACACATCTAGTACTTGACATTTTATCCCTGCCACTGAGGCAGGATATTAAGAAGCTAGGAAAATTCCTAGGCAAGTAGGGTGGGGAAACTAAGACAGACAGCTGAATAAACTGGCTGAGCAATTTATAGTCAGATCCAGAAGTTCACCTCCCTAGAGATAACACCTAGGCCTCAGTTATATTTCAGCTTCAGGCCCACAAAAGCATCAAAAACCAGATGGGTAAAGCCAAAAACAGTTGCAATGACTAATGACCCCCTACCCTGGCACTGACCAACCAAAACAGACCATTACACTGACAGGCACACCTGCACCTGGAAAAGCTGATAACTATTCTATTGTAATCTCCCCTAAGACCTCCCTTAAACTCCCAGGCTTAAAAATCCCTCAAAACAAAAGACCAGAGTTCACTCTCCCTCCTAGGAGCACACCTGTGCCTTCCCCTTCTTCCTATTCTGCCCCCACAGACATGTATCTCCTAAACTCTAAGGGTCCCCATGAGCCTTGCAAACAGAGGAACAATGGGCAGTGGTAGCTTGTCTGGGCTAATCGCCCTGAAATTGTCTCCAAGGCCCCCACTTCTCTCACTTCCCAGTGAGCTAAAGCAGCCCCACTTAGGCTCTCTCCTGTTGCTTCTTCTACCTTCTGACTTTCCAGTGAGCCAAAGCAATGCTGGTGGGAATCGTTCTCTTTCACGGGAGTGAGTCACAGGAAGAGCCTTCCAAGAGACTCAAAGATGGGAGGTTGTGGCTTGGTAATAAGATTTAAAGGGGTTGAGATAAAAGACTGTCCCCCATTTCTCAAAGTCTCACCTCCATCCATCCCTCCATGGAAAAAGTCCAGCCTCGTCTCCATCAGGCCCAAAACAAAGACCAGTGTCCAGACATTTGTACAGGTTCAGTTCATGTTGGTGTCCCCATCTGGCTAGTGTAGCATCTGTGTTCCTGGCTGTGGTCCAGCTGATGCTGTGCCCAGGCTCGTACTTGGAGTTCACATGGCTGCCGGCCATGTGGCTGCTGTGACCTCAGTGCTGCGCACAAGTGTGTGCGTTACCACCTGAGAGAGAAAAGAGCAACAAAGAAGGGATAGTGAGAACTCTTTGTTAGGCTCTGATGATATTATCTGGGCTTAGGCAGAACCAGACACTTCTTCAAACTAACCAATCAATCTCCCAGTCTTACAGTCTGGTGCTGGATCCTCCACCAAACCAATCAATTTCCTAGATATTCCAGGGTCCTCTGTCATTATCCAATCCCATCTTTTTTCCCAGGCTAACTGGACAAGCTTCTATGGCTGCCATCTTGGTCCTTATTGCACATGCCTCAAAATAGAAGCCCCTACCCGTGTGCCACCTTGACTTCTACTGTGCATGAGACCAGCAGAGGAATTTCTTCTGCTATTTATTCCTTCCCCCATAGTCTGGGCAAAGGGCCAATTGCACCCTGGGGAGATTGAAAAGCTGGCCTTTCTTCCCTACAAGGTATAGGGGGGTGGGCTGAAGGGATGGGAGGGGTGTTAATCCCCTTGGTGAGACAAGGCTGGGATCTCCTGGGGTGTCTAAAGCTGTAATTACCTAGTGAGGGAGGCCAGTTATCTGATTTAGTTTCCCTGTTGATTGATTAGGCTTAATATCTGATTCCCTTTTGCTCCCTTTATTAATATCTAGCTACCTTCACTAACAAAGGAAACCCAGCCGAGGCTCATTTCTTTCCTTTGTACATTTCCGGAGAATCAATGTCCCCAGGCTCTTTTTTATCCTAGGCCCTTCCTTGTTTAACTGTCCCCAGCTTTAGTAAATGTACTCTCAAGATCACCTGGACTCATGTTGCTAAATCTTTCCTGCATTAAGTCAAGAGCCCACATCCTATTTGCTGGCACTAGGCAGACCTGCTAAGGGCTGGTTCCCCTTTCTGGTAACACCACTAGAGGGGTGAGCCTTCAAATCACATAGCTCAATAGCCAGTGGGACTTAACATTTATGAGTCCCACAAGACTACATTAAACAACAACAACAAAAATACAACAGTATTCAAATGGGTACACAAGCACTTCGCTCTCCTCCACACCAAGATCCCTTCATCTTTTCTGACTCTAAGATAGAAAAGGAATCAACTAGATCTGTACAGCAATCACAACATATTTGTGTAACAAATTTAACTTTTCAATGTTTTTATTTCATCTCATTTTTTCATTTTGTTGCATGAAAGGCACGATTTCTCTTTGACTCCATCTTGTTCAAACCTGCTTTGTCTTGCATATAGACATGCTAGTCATTAGAAGGATTCTGCTTGCAGTTTGATTGATAAAAATACAATTAATACCTCAGTTTTTGTTGACTTTGGTTATTGTCAGTTTCGGTTTTCGTCGATTTTTTCCAGAAAATTTTGTCTCAGTTTTCGTCAGTTGCCTCGGATTTCGTCAGCCCATGTAACCTCACTGCTAATTTTGCAAAAACAGAGGGCGACCCACACATTCTCCTGCTCAGTGTCTCATTGTTTCTCATTGTGTGAGCATCACCCCGTGGATCTAGCCAAACAATTCCATTGCTTTCCAGTGTTTTTGTGCTTTTTTATTGATTGCGAGAGCTAATACTACAATTACATGTAAATGATTACTGTGTATACAGTATTTGCTCTAATGTTTATTTTTCATTTTTCAGTTTTAAAATGTACATAACGCACGTAAGATAAAATCACATGTGCTCAAATCTCATTGTCCCCGTTATGTGTTTCCCTTGCTAATAAGTTAACTTTCCTTTTAGCTCCATCATGGGACCAAAGAAAGTTTCCAGAGCCAGCAGCCCTTCAAAGAGGAAGGCCAGGAACATGATCTAGTTGAAGAAGGAAATCATTGAAAAATACGAGAGCAGCTTCAAGATTTCTGAAATCGGCCGCATGTATGGAGGAGTCCCCATCCATGATAAGTTCCATTGTGGTGAAAAAGGAAGCAATAAAGGAGGCTAATGTAGCAAAAGGAGTGGATGTGATAACAAAACAGAGATTGCAAACAACTGAAGATGTCAAACAGTTATTATTAATTTGGATCAATCAGAAACAGTTAGATGGTGATTCTGTTTCAGAGGTCATCAGATGTGAAAAGGCCAGAATGTTGTATGCCGATCTCATTAAGAAAATGCCTGGGATGAGTGCTAGAGTACTTAGTGATTTTAAGGCCAGCAGAGGCTGGTTTGAAAGAGGCACACTGGCATGCACAGTGTTAGTGTTACGAGGCATGGCGAAGGTGTGAGTTCAGCTGAAAATTTTGTGTCCAAATTCAAAGATTACATAGAGGCTGAAGGATTCATTCCCCAACAAGTCTTCAACTATGATGAAACTGGCCTCTTTTGCAAGGAAATGCCAAAGAGGACGGTCATTACACAGGAGGAAAAGGCACTGCCAGGACATCAGCCTAGGAAAGATAGGCTAACTCTTTTGTTATGTGGTAATGCCAGTGGTGATGGTAAAGTGAAGCCCTTACTGGTGTACCATTCAGAAACTCCTAGGGTGTTTAGCAGAAACAATGTAATTAAAAGTACAGTAAACTGTGAGTGATGTGGAAGGCAAAACAAAAATTAGTCACGAGGCCAATTTTCAATGATGAATAAATGAAGTGTTCGGCCCGAGTGTGAAAAAATAGCTCCAGGTTAATCAGTTGCCACTTAAGTGCTTCCTGGTAATGGACAATGCTCCTGCACATCCTCCAGGTTTGGAAGACACATTGTTGAAGGCATTCAGTTTTATCACAGTGAAGTTTTTGCCCCCTAATACCACACCACTCATCCAGCACGTGGACCAGAATGTCATTTCAAATTTCAAGAAACTGTACACAAAAGCAATGTTTCAAAGGTGCTTTGAGGTGACATCAGATACATAATTGTCCTTAAGAGAGTTCTGGAAAAACATTTCAACATGCTCAACCGCATTAGCCTCATAAATAAGGCTTGGCAGGCA
This sequence comes from Saccopteryx bilineata, assembly GCF_036850765.1. NCBI lineage: Eukaryota > Metazoa > Chordata > Mammalia > Chiroptera > Emballonuridae > Saccopteryx > Saccopteryx bilineata. The sequence goes on from NC_089490.1 coordinate 313,856,353, forward strand.
GAGACATCCAGGATGATGAACTCTGCCTGGAAGAAATTATGGCCAGGATGTGTGCATGAGATTTTGAAGGGTTTGAGCCTTCTCCGATGACCCTACACATGTGGTGCAGTCAATTGTTGATTTGGGAAGTCCATGGGTCTGGAGGTTAGTGGTGAGGACGTGGAAGAGTTGGTGGATGACCTCAGTGAAGAACTCACCATGGAAGAGCTGCAAGACCTTTACCTAGAAGTGCAGCAGATGGCAGATGAAGAAGCTGCTTCAGATGAGGAGGAAGAGACAGGGGAGAATGTGCCTTCTTCAGAGATTAAGGACATCTTCTCCATGTGGAGTAAGGTACAGGGGTTTGTGGAGAAAAATCACCCAGACAAAGCTGTTGCAGGCCGTGTCTGCAACTTGTTTAATGATCATGTCTTGCCCTGTTTTTTAGGACAATCTTAAAGAAGTGGCAGAAACAGACCTCTTTGGACAGCTCTCTTGTGCAACATGGGTCCACTGACTCTGAAGCTGGTCCTAGTGCCAAAAGACCAAGAAGGGAAGTGACCCCAGATAGTGCCTTGATACCTAAGGTCCTTATGGAGGAGAATCTCCTTCCAAACAATATTTGCACCTGTCTCTTCCCTCCTCGCCATCTTTGATTTGCCAAGAAGAGTCTTCAGAAAGGTAAATGTCATGTTAAATGTTCATTTATTCTTTACATTAGTCTTTTATATTCATTTTATATTAATTTCTTATTGTTTTTAGTATTAAACACTACATTTTTTTCTCTATAAAATATGTTTTTGGTATGTATTTTGGAGTGTCTAGAATGAATTAGTTGAATTTACATTGATTCATATGGAAATAATTGCCTCAGTTTTCATCAGTTTCGGATTTCACTGATTGTTTTTGGACAGAATATCAATGAAAACCGAGGTATCACTGTTGCTCCTTCCACTTCTTTCTTCCTCACCATAAAAGAAGCCTGAACACTGTACTTTATTAAGATACATTTGAGCACTATTAGTGCTCCTATCTTCTCAGCTGGTGCCTTCTTGATCAGTAAACCTTTCTTTACTCCTAACTCATGACATCTTGAGTTTTGGCCTTTCAAACCTCAGCCACATGAACTTTAGACCAGTAACAATTTTATTCTACTTTCTCAGAGTCCTTATAATTGTTTGATCACAGGTATTTTTCATTGCTTCCCTGAAAATCAATACATCACATTGATTGAACGTTTTTGTCTGCTTCAGCAGCAGAAGAGAAGAGTTTTGCTATATCTTAAACTCTCAAGTTCTATCAAGGAATTCCATACATAAAGAATACATATATATGTGTAATGTATGTATATAAGTATATGTGTGTACATACAAATAGAGTATATATGTCTATATGTATATATACATATACCCATATAAGTGTATATACATATATATGTGTGAATATGTTTATACATTAATATGATATATACATATATACTTATATACACAGAAAGAAAGAGAACACCTGCAAAATTCTAAGCCACGTGTGCTTAGAAAAACAAGTAATTTCTACAAAGGACTGGGTTTTATTGTTTTTAAATCTCCTTTTGCCTCATCTCTGAGAACTAGGCCTTTTTGACAATCCAGCTAAGAAAACTTACCTCTCCAAATACCTCTTGATTCTCTCAGACTCCTTCCTTTATTTCTTTTCTTTCCTAGAGTTCCCTTAACCAGAAGTGAAGCCCAGGTAGCATAAGCATATGTATGCATAGATAGATAGATAGATAGATAGATAGATAGATAGATAGATAGATGATAGATAGATAGATAGATAATAGATAGATAGTTAATTATTAGAATGCTATATAATTGATCGCTCAGGTAACAACTTCCCCTGAGAATGCCACTGACACAATTGAGTCCAAGAACAGTCAGTGGCAACTGCAATCCAAGAATCAGAGAGCCCAAATCAGAAAGTCTGCACTATGGCAACAACCACCACAAATGCCTTTTGACACCCAGACCCTGAAGATTAAACACTAGAATACTCCCAGTAGGAGAATTTATGTCTCCATCAGTTGATTCCTAGCAGAAGACAGCAGACAGGGATAGAAGATGGCCTTTGCCTTACTTCTTTTCAACCCTGTGTGGATGCCTCTAAAACCTAGCTATAAAAGAGTCTAGGATATATGGATTTTTACCTTGACAATTTCTGCAGGTCAAGAAGTCACTCTTAAAGGAGGATGAAACAAAGCTGAGTGAGCAAATCACCCTCAGCAGTGTGTCATTATCAAAGGGAATTGCTACATATGAAATAAAACTTGAGCGGGTCCTGAAGGCAAATTTAAATTGCATGAGCAGATGGCGTACACTCCCAGTGACCTGTTCTTGCAGCACTGCCAGCTCTCTGCCAATCCCCGTCGTCGGCTTCATGAGGAGTCCCTCAGATGTACGGCCCTCACATGCAGGGCTTGTTATGCACCTGGATGGATTAAAGCAGCAGGCATGTGTGAGTTCATTTCATTTCAGAAGGAAGTGGGGCTAGACTTAAGATATATACAGCTGCTCTGAAATGAACAAGCTGTGAGGCCGTTTACTATGGGTACATAGGTGCATTCTTAATGGTGTCACCCTCAGCCTGATTTTATTATGTATAAGAGTTATTGATACATAAGTTAGATAGATAGATGATAGATAGATAATAGATGATAGATAGATGGATGGATAGATAGATAGATAGATAGATAGATAGATGATAGATAGACAATATATAGGTATATATGACTTATTGATATATGTATCAGTACTGACTATATATATATATATATATATATATATATATATATATATTTCCCTGGAGAACCATGACTGATAAACTATTATATCCTCTAAGAATTAAATTCTTATAATTGCAGGATGGCCCTCTTTCTAGTTGCTGAGCATTCTGTTTAATACTCTACCATTAATATCATGCTGTATCACAATTATCTGTATGCATGCATGCCTATCTTATTAGAATTTGAGACTTTCAGGGCAAGATTGAGGTTTTACTTATTTTCTGTTAAGGTATTTATTATGGAAAGTTTGAAACCTTCACATAAGTCAAGAGAACAGTGCATAAACTCTTTTTTTTTACCTTTATCCACACTAAGTCATTATCAACTCTAGGCCAGTCTTGCTCCATCTATTTTCCTACCCACTTTCCTAGCCTCCAGATTGTTTGAAATAATTTCTGTATATTAGTTTCATTTCATTCACAAATACTTCATTTATCTTTAAAAAATATTTTGTAAAACATAATCATAGTTTATTATCCCTGCTAGTATAGTAATTGATAATTCTTGAAGATCATTAACTGTTCAGTTAGTGCTCACATATCTTTGACTGCTTCAAAACTACATTTGAGTTATATCCATTTGAATAAGGATTGTAATAAAGCCTACAAAAGCAATTGGTTGCTGTATTTCTTTTATAATCCATAGAGTTTCTCTTCCCTTATGTATTTTTTCCTACAATTTATGTGTTAAAAAAACAAAAACAAAAATGTGGCTTATCTCTCTTTCAGAGTTCCACAGCCAGGCTTTGCTGACTAGACCATGTTGTCATAGAAATCATTCCTTGACTCCCTTGCACTTACTGTAAATTGGTAGTTAGGTCTAGAAGGCTAATAGATTTATGTTAGAATTTCTGGTAACGCTACATGAAAGGCAGTAATATCTACCTCTAATTATGAGACATGTAGTAGTTTCTGGCTCTCTCTCTTTTTGTAACGTTAGCAGTCATTGATAATCATTGCTGCGAACCACTGTTTCATTAGGCAATTGTGTTTGTCTACTAGGTTTACCATAAGAAAACATCATAGACTGGGTGACTTCAACAACAAAAATTTACTTTCTCACAGTTCTAGAGGCTGGGTATTCCAAAATCAAGGTTCCACCATTTCAGCTCTTGGTGAGAAGAACTCTCTGTGGTTTACAGATAATCAACTCTCACTTACATGGCAGCAAGAGAGAGGATGCTAGTGTCTCTTCCTCTTCTTTTAAGAGCATTAGCCGCATGACTTCATTTAATCTTAATTACCTATTTATAGGCCCAATTGCCCAACACAGTCACATCAGAGATAAGGGCTTCAACATATAAATTGAGAAAGGGCCCAATTCAGTCCATAGCAGAATTGTGAAGTATGATCTTTTATCATTTATTCTTCATTCATTAGCCTAAATACCCCTGCAAAGTGAAACCTCCTCTCATGAACAATCTGGATACTTGAGAAATGGTTTATATAGGGAAGATGAAGATTATTTCTCTATACTATTGGTTTTCAAAATAAGTTTGAGTATTGTTCATCTTCCTTTTTCAGTGCTTTTAAGATGTATGACATACAGCAGGTGCTCAGTACATGTTTGTTGAGTTTAATTGACTTGCTTCCATATTGCTTTAATGGAAATGCTAAATTTTTAAAAAATATCAATTTACTTGAAGATAACATTTTCTAATTCTTCCTGACAGTTCTCAAATGCAGAGGTTACTATGATTACTCTCTGGATAAGATCTACTTTTAAACCTTTTAGAGAAAAATTATCATTACATGAGGATACATAATGAAGAGCTCTGAGGTCTTAATCCCTTATTATTTCAGAATTTGAACAACAGATCTCAAGAAATCCTTCCAAAATGCAGCCAGTAAACCCATCAACATAAATTGATCGGCCCTTTATCTGGTTTGTGATACAATTCAACATTCAGATTTTCATAATGTAATGTAATATTTGCCAAATGCACATTGTAGAAACTGGAGCCAGCTTGTCTGTGTGTCTTGTTGGGATATTAAAACAGAAGAGACAGTGAGAACAAAAACAAAACAAAAACCATGTTTATAAAGGCTCTAGCTTCAATTAAGAAAAATTAGCTCAGTAAAGAGGCTTTCCCCAGTGAAGACACCTAAGCAGTCCAAGGTCCAGTTAGAAGTGAGGATACCATCACCCTATTAACTAAATCTTGCTTTTCTATTTGCAAAATTTTAACACAGGCATGTGCATGCTCATATTCAAGCATATGAGTTTTCCATGCAGTTTGACTGAGACTGCAAGTAGACTTCCTATCATCATCAGGATTTATAGCTAGAAATCAACCCTAGACCATTTGACTCCCAGAGACAAAATCTTTACCACTACATTGGACTGTATCACAATTTGCTGTTATTTTTCATTGAAAAAAATTATTTTCAATTTCATTTGACATTCATTATTATACTACTGTCAGGTGTTTTGCTTTTTAATCTCAGCTTCTGCAAGTTATCACAAATTCTCAAAATGGGTAACGCATATGAATATATATATATTTGAATATATTATATATTTGAATATATATTATATATATTTGAATATACATTTTCATATGTATCATTTTCTATTCTTCTTTGCCATTGTAAGGTGTGATTAGCACATTTTAGGTATATAATAAACATTTATTAAATGAATAAATCATTGGCCCTGGCCGGTTGGCTCAGCAGTAGAGCGTCGGCCTGGCGTGCAGAAGTCCCGGGTTCGATTTCCGGCCAGGACACACAGGAGAAGCGCCCATCTGCTTTTCCACCCCTCCCCCTCTCCTTCCTCTCTGTCTCTCTCTTCCCCTCCTGCAGCCGAGGTTCCATTGGAGCAAAGATGGCCTGGGCGCTGGGGATGGCTCCTCGGCCTCTGCCCCAGGCGCTAGAGTGGTTCTGGTCACAACAGAGCGACGCCCAGGATGGGCAGAGCATCGCCCCCTGGTGGGCAGAGCGTCGCCCCCTGGTGGCCGTGCCAGGTGGATCCCAGTTGGGCGCATGCGGGAGTCTGTCTGATTGTCTCTCCCCATTTCTGGCTTCAGAAAAAAATAAAAAATAAAAATAAATAAATCATTTTAAACAAATAAGCCTGAATGAATAAAAGGACAAATGAGTATAGGGATAGAACAATGAAAATATGTTTATCAATTTACTTTCAGAATTACTCACCTAAGTTCTCTTTGTTTTAACATTCTATTCATTCAATAAATATTTTAAACAATATGTGTTGAATTCATGATTGCACCATATAGAAAAATTGGCTCACTAAACCTAATATATCCCCTGGGTATAAAATTATTTAAACAACTCTTAAAAAGCAAACTGAACTAGGGAGCTACAATCAGAGCAGGCATTACCAAAAGCATGATGTCCTGCTGAAGAGTAGAAATAGCAAGCAATCTTGACACCTGTTCAAATTATTAGCCTTTTTGCTTATTTTTTTCTATTATGAAATGGCATTCAACATTGATTTTTAAAAATTCTAAAAACCACTTAGAAGCTAGTAGCAAGATCTGATTATTGACATGGGACCATTTGGTTTAGTTTTGTTTGGCTTGGTTTTGTTTTTAAGAATATGTGTATTGTTTTGTTTTTGTTTATTTTCTATTCAAAAGGAAGAAGAGAAAGGGAATTTAGGTAATATACATCTACTATGAGTCAGACACAATACTAGGTGTTTCCTTCCAAAACAACTGTCAATATGTTTTAGTATTACCATTTTTTTTATATAATTTTATTTTTTTAATGGAGTGACATCAATAAATCAGGATACATATATTCAAAGAAAACATGACCAGGTTATCTTGTCATTCAATTATGTTGCATACCCATCACCCAAAGTCAGATTGTCCTCTGTTACCTTCTACCTAGTTTTCTTTGTGCCCCTCCCCCTCCCCCTTTCCCTCTCCCTCTCCTCCCTCTCCCCCCCCCATAACCACCACACTCCTATCAATGTCTTTTAGTCTCACTTTTATGTCCCACCTATGTATGGAATAATGCAGTTCCTGGTTTTTTCTGATTTACTTATTTCACTTTGTATAATGTTATCAAGATCTCACCATTTTGCTGTAAATGATCTGATGTCATCATTTCTTATGGCTGAGCAGTATTCCATGGTGTATATGTGCCACATCTTCTTTATCAGTCATCTATTGACGGACTTTTTGGTTGTTTCCATGTCCTGGCCACTGTGAACAATGCTGCAGTGAACATGGGGCTGCATGTGTCTTACGTATCAATGTTTCTGAGTTTTGGGGGTATACACCCAGTAGAGGGATTGCTGGGTCATAAGGTAGTTCTATTTTCAGTTTTTTGAGGAACCATGACAATCAAAACAGCATGGTATTGGCAGAAAAATAGACACTCAGACCAATGGAACAGAATAGAAAACCCAGAAATAAAACCACATATATATAGTCAAATAATTTTTGATAAAGGGGCCAACAACACACAATGGAGAAGAGAAAGCCTCTTCAACAAATGGTGCTGGGAAAACTGGAAAGCCACATGCAAAAGAATGAAACTGGACTACAGTTTGTCCCCCTGTACTAAAATTAACTCAAAATGGATCAAAGATCTAAACATGAGACCTGAAACAATAAAGTACACAGAAGAAGACATAGGTACTAAACTCATGGACCTGGGTTTTAAAGAGCACTTTATGAATTTGACTCCAAAGGCAAGAGAAGTGAAGGCAAAAATTAATGAATGGGACTACATCAGACTAAGAAGTTTTTGCTCAGCAAGTATAACCATTTTAAAGATAAGGAAATTGAGATTCAGAGGTTCAGTGGGCGGCTCAAGTCTGGAAAGCAATTTAAGTGGCAGAGCAAAGGTTTGAATCAAGGTCTGTGGCCATCAGAGCCCATGGTCTTTCTGCACTTCCTTTCTTGCACACCTACTTATTTTTAACATAAAACAACAACAAAAAACCAAGTTCCATTTATTGATGGGCCCAACCCCAGCTATTGAAGGAAAAGAATTTTCCCATAGGGGCTGCCTCAGAACAAAATAGAAATGACTGGAATGGCCCATACAGGAAAGAATGTTGCTGAGGGGCTCCTGTTTCTAATAAAGTGAGAGTCCTTCATGTGAGGTCCTCCCAGCCTCCCAGCCTCTAAGCCTTGATCAGGAGTCTAGTGGCTCCAGGTATTACCTCAGACCCTCATCCTGCAGACCATCTGAGCCCCTAGATCTTGGCCCTGGGCTGGGGCACTGAGCAGAAGTTGAGGTTGGCAGTGGGTAAAGGCCTGCTGCTGCATCACATGCTCATGGCCACTCTGGGAAAGTACTGGCCCACCACCATCATGGTCTTGATCTGGCCCCCAGGCCACCATCCTGGGATCTAGGACCTGTCACTGCTGCAGAGGCACAGTCCACACAGATGCTTATGCTTGAGTTTGAGTTAGCAAACTCAAGGCATTCTCTGCTTGGCATGCTCTATTCAAGAGCCAACCATGGGTTGTTGCAAGGTAGTTTTCTTTACTTGAAGAAAGCAAAAAAGACAGGGGATTCGTATCCAAAGCTCTGCTTCCTCAAAAGACGTTTAGCCATTGCTTATGTGCATTATTTGGTTAATTACGCATTGATTTCTTCTTTGCAGTTGGCTAAATTTAGCTAGTTAGGTTCTAGTCAAACTCATCCCATGTATAGCAGGTCTACAAAATACTGTGCCGCATGTGTAACATTTAGCAAGAATAACATTTAAAATAACATTTAGAATTGTCCAGACCTTGAGAACCTGTCCTATCTAACACTTTTACCTGGTGACAGAAGCAAAATTGTCCCAGCAATGCCATTTTGTGGTTGTCTGAGGGGGGAGGGATTGGCATGGCTGCCCGGAGTTGCCCAGGCCCATTATAGTAACCAGTATTTCTTCAGAAGTTGTCCATATCGCTAGAGCTCAGGTATCACAGTGGTGCAGTGTTCTTCCTGGAGTTGGTGAAGTCTCCAGCAGCAGGCATCATGGGTGTCCCAAGGAGCCACCTCATCCCAAGGTTCCCCTGTGCATGTTCATGGTAGGCAGACCCTGGCCTTGCTGATGAGGGCAGTATGCCACCTCTGTAGCTCTGGAGCCCAATGCTGGTCATGATCCCTAAAGGCATCCCCCTCTGTGTCAGGCCCATGTCCTACTATCTCTGAGCATGCAGACTGTGGTTTATAGCATGATGGAGGAGGAGCATGGAGGCCAGGACACCCACCAGGGGCTGACTTGGCCATTTGCAGGGTGGGAGAGAGGACCGGGAAGAGCCATAACATGAAAAGCTGGAAGGAGTGGGCCAAGGTCAGCACCTTCCCCCTTCCACTCATCCTCAAAGCTACCTGGTTCCTTTGTGCCCTGGCCCCCAGCCAGATTCGCCTCAACTTCCAGGCCCAGTTAGCAGGCGCTGGGTGCATTCGAGTTGGAGGGCGGTGGGGAAGGGGTTGAGGGACTCGGGTACAACCAGTTTATATTTTTTATTTGAGGAGTGCATGGATGTGCTTAGTACTAGCAGTTAGTACTTCCTAAGTGCCCCACGGAATTCAACTAGTACTGTGCAGAAAGATATAAAGTAGATACGCACCTCTGCTCTTCCTATGCAGTAATTTCTAATGACACACAGTGGGAATGGGTATGAAAAAAGGAGCAGAAATAATATGAGACAGTGTAAAACTTAAGGATGAGGAAATACAATAGAATGAGAAGAGTTTGGAAGAAAGTGACATGTTCAAAGATCTTAGTCATTTTAAGGTGCCCAGATTTTTATACACATATGAAGTTCTTTTCCTAATCACTTCAAATATAGACGTGTTCTTGTTCTAAGCAAACATGTGAATAGTAATGCTTTAGCAAAAATCAGCATGCCAACCCATTACAGAGCAAAACTGTTTTATCACCAATGAAATTCCTATAGAAATAAAGTTGAGGCAGGATAGTAAGAAGCTAGGAAAATTCCTTGGCAAGTGGAATGGGGAAAATGAGACAATATAATTAAACAAGGCCAATTTGACCAGTTTACAGGTAGCTAGTGAATTGCAAGACCTTATCTTCCCTAACCAAAGACACATGTGAACAAGTAGTTTATACATCATCCCTCTGACCAGAGAATAAATAGTTTATATCACCCTGGTCAGGAAGAGAGAGGACAGAGACTCAATTAATGCCATTTGTGCCAGACGAACCCAAGTATGGATGAAGTCAGGGGAACAAAATAACAGAAACCTGGTTAGAGCCAGACAGACCCAAGATAAAAGTAAAGCAATAAAGCTGACCAGAAAATAATCCCAAATTCTCCAATACACTCATTTTGATGAATCAACATAGTTGAAGGACACACCTGGAAAGCTGATGACTGTTCTGCTGAAAGCCTGCCCTAAGATTCCCTCCCACAGCAGAGATAAAAACCCTCAAAACAAAGACCCGGCACAGGCTCGCTCTGGAGCACGCCCGTGCCCTTCTTGGGGCACGAACTTTTTACTTCCTCTCTTCTAAATTCTACGGGTCCACATGAGACTTGCAACCGGCGTGGAGGGAGCAGCAAGCAGCGGCTAGCTCGTCCTGGGCTAACCCCCCAAACCTGTCTCCAAAGCCCCCTTTCCTCCACTTCCCAGTGAGCTGACAGTAGCTTGCCTTCTCTCCTATCCTATAGGGTTTCCAGGACCCAAAGCAGAGCACTTTCCAGGCTCTCTCCTGTTGCTTCTTCTACCCTTAAGACCTTCCTTTGTTTCTCTGGCCCCAGCTTTAATAAATGTACTCTTAATATTACCTGGACTCTTGTTCTGAAATATTTTCTACATGAAGTCAAGAACAGACACATGACTGGCCAGCTGGGGCCTGGTCCCCATCTGGTAACAAAGTCATTTTTATTGGTGGAGCTTCCTACCATTTCCCTTTTCAAAAATGTCTCAACATAATATAATTATCTTCAGAATTATTCTTCCTCAGTGATGCACTGTTTAGTCATACGAGACACACAGCCACCCAAGCTTTGTTGGTGCTCCCAAAGTATTTGGCTTATACTCAGGCTTTAACCTATGTTAACATTTTATCACCATATCACTGAATATAAAAAAGTACATGTCTCTATTTTTAAAATGTTCAGTTCTCTTAGGTCAAAGAAAAAGTATCTTTCTTTTACCTCAAGGTAATAAAGAGTATGGAGGGAATGCTCAATCATTCATGCAACAAATTATATTAAGGGTGTTTATCTATATCATTTCTTTCTCTTACCAAAACTTGCAAGGTAGGTACACCAAATTCCATTTGTCCAAAGTCACCCACTAAGTGGCAGGGCCAAGGCTTCAGTCAAATTTCAATGAATGCCACAATATCACACGACGTCAATAAAACTGACTTTTATCTCCAAAGCAAGCATCAGCCAATTAATAGTAGCTCCCCAGAATGCTGTTTGGGGAGAAGTTTGAGCTCTACTAGAGTTCAATAAACAATTAGTAATGTTTGCCATGGGCCTGTAGTAAATGCAACTTTGTCATGTATAGAGGGCTGAATAGTGCTTCCCCCTTGTGTCCCCCAAGTGTCTACTGAGAAGCTGTAAATATTACTTTATATGGTGACAGAGTGAAATTATCTTATATGGCAAAAGATGTGATTAAGGATTTAGAAGAGTTTTTCTTAAGTTATCTGGGTAAGCCTTAAATCCAATGACAAGTATCCCTGTAAGAGTGAACGAGGTAGAAGGAAATTTGTCTAAAGAAGAAGAGACAATGTGACCATGAGGCAGATATTGAAGTGATGCAGCCACAAGTCAAGGAATGCTGATAGCCACCAGAAGCTGGAAGAGGCCCAGAATGAACTCTCCCTGGAGCCTCCAGATGACAGCATCACCCCTCATGCCTTGATTTCAGACCGCTGGCTTCCAGAATGGTGGGAGAATAAATTTCTGTTGTTGTAAGTCATGCAGTTTGTGGGCATTTGTTACAGCAGGCACAGATAACTGATAGACCATGCATGTGCTACCTCTATAACTCAAGCTCTGTCTTATTAAAGTCAGAATAAGAGTGGGGACTTGCCCATGAGCTTTCTCACTCCCCAAAGTGATGAGCTTGCTGGCTTTTTATAGATTTCCTTATCCATAAATCATATCTTTACCCCTTAATAATGAAACTGCTGGTGCCTCCTGAGACTAGAAAGCAAAGTAGAGGAAGAGAGAGCCCAGAACTGGCAGGTCCCACATATAGCAATGCATAGGTGTGCCGATCAATAGGACAGAGTTTAGACAAGTGAGAAATAACAGGCTGCAGGCATAAACTAAAATTGGTAACTAGGTCAAATCTAAACACAGAAACCAAGAAACTTAAGTGGTGCCAACCCAGTAATTTAGAGTCATTCAGGGAGAAAGTATAGCACAGTGATTAGGTGAATTCACTCTGGATGTATGACTTAGTTCTAAATCCTACTTCCCACTTACTAGAAGCTTAACCTTGTGTAAGTTGCTCAACCTCTCTGTTTCTGTTTCCTCTGCTCCAAAATAGGCTTGACATATTTGTTTCATAGGGTGATTGTATGAGTTAACTGAGACCGCTCTTAAATAGTATTCAGAAAAAGCCTGGCATTTGGTTCGTATTTCATAAATTGTAGTAGTTATTATCATTAGTTTTGTTACTAATGATAGTAATGGGAGCACTTATAGAAGCATGAGCCATAAAACCAGACAGATCAGATAATAAATACACAAACCATAGACAGGACTCTGCTGTATGTGCCTCCTGCTGTCTTTTATTCTTACTCCTTTTATTTCTGCCTATCACATCCTAAAAGGGGGAAATAGCTTCTGAACACTTTGGCAAGCCATTGGAAGAAAATAATGCATGGAAATTTCAAAAAACACCCCTTGTGGTGTTCTGTTGACCTGGAGATTGGATGCTTCTATCACCAGCTGGCTATGTGCCCAGCCCTACACTCAGTGGAAGGGCATGGAAGACACTTTAATGGATTCTCTGCCTCCTGTTCCCAGACAATTTCTTTGTTGCCATCTCCTTGTGGAGCTCAGCTTTGTCTGCTCTCTCAAAGATCATAAAATGTTAAAGCTTAAAAATTATCTACTGGCCGGCTAGCTCAGTTGGTTAGAGCATCATCCAAATATTCCAAGTTTGTGGGTTTGATCCCCAGTCAGGGCATATAAAAAAATCAACCAATGACTACATAAATAACTGTAAAAACATATCGATGTCTCTCTCTCTCTCTCTCTCTCTCTCTCTTCCTTTCTTTCTCTCTAAAATCATTTAATCTATATATAGTCTTACTCATATATACATTGTGTGACAGAGACAAAGAGAGACAGAGAGAGGGACAGATAAGGACAGACAGACAGGAAAGGAGAGAGATGAGAAGCATCAATTTTGTTTCATTACCTTAGTTGTTCATTGATTGCTTTCTTTTATGTGCATTGATGGGGGGGCTACAGCAGACCAAGTGACCCCTTGCTCAAGCCAGCGACCTTGGGCTCAAGCTTGTGAGTCTTGCTCAAACCAGATGAGCCCACGCTCCAGTTGGCAACCTCAGGATTTCGAACCTGAGTCCTCCACGTCCCAGTCCAACACTCTATCTACTGCGCCACTGCCTGGTCAGGCAATAAAAAAATATTTTAAAAATATCAATCCCATCCTCCTGTATGCAGAGATCTTCATCTCTGCATGTTGGCTCAGGCAAAAACATGACTTGATCAAATTCCACACCTAGTTATAGTAACAGTCAGATTCTTTAATGATCACAAAGTAAAGTGGGTTTTGTTTTTTTTTTTAGTAGGAGGTTGGAGACTATTACTCCTGATGGGCTTTATCAGTTTCCCTCCTCACTTTCCAGGAGAGATGGCAGTGAGCTCACATCCATGTTCTGGTGTCCAATTATATCCTAGCAAAGCTGCAGAACGAGTCAACCAGAGTAAAAATTGTTTCTAGTACAAATACTCCATCAAATATATTTTAACTTATATTTCTCAAGTGTAGTATTAACAAAATATCTAAACATTAATTATATTGGTTCTGATACATTTCAGAATCAATGGGTATCCAATATTATCATATTTTAATTATTGTAGCACTATAGTATTTTTTAAAAATCAGAAAGTGTGATGCCTCCAGCTTTGTTCTTTTTCCCTCAAAATTGCTTTGACTACTCTGAGTCTTTTGTGATTCTATATGAATTTTAGGATTGTTTTTCTATGTCTATAAAAGATATGCCACTGGGATTTTATGGGAATAGCATTGAATCTATAGATTAATTTAGGTTGTCTGGACATTTTAACAATAGTAAGTCTTCCAATCTATGAACATGGGAAAACTTTTCATTTCTTTTTGTCTTATTTAATTTCTACCATCAATGTATTGGCATAAAGACAGATATATAGACAAACAGAACCAAATAGAAAGCCTAGAAATAAACCTGTATATATATTGTCAACGAATCTTCCATAGGGGGTCAAGAATATACAATGGGGACCTGTGATGGTGCAGTGGATAAAGCATTGGCCTGGAATGCTGAGGTCACTGGTTCAAAACCCTGGGCTTGCCTGGTCAAGACATATATGGGAGTTGATGTTTCCTGTTCCTCCACCTTTTTCTCTCTCTTTCCTCTCTCTAAAATAAATAAATAAAAATCTGAAAAGTAAAAAGAATATACAATGGGGAAAAGATAATCTTTTCAGCAAATACTGTTGGAAAAACACAATTCATATGCATAAGAATGAAATTGGACCCTTCTCATACTCTATACACAAAAATCAGCTGAAAATGGATTAAAGATTTAAACAGAAGTCCTGAAACTGTAAAACTCCAAGGAGGAAACATTAGAGGAAAGTTTCATGACATTGTTCTTGGCAATGATTCCATGGATATGACACTAAAAGCACAGGAAACAAAAAACAAAAATAGACTAGTGGAACTATGTCAACATAAAAAGTTTCTGCACAGCAAAAGCAACAACCCATAGAGAGAAAGAGCAACTGATGGAATGGGTGAAAATACAAGAACTACATGATTCCATACATTGGTGGAACATAAAAACGAGACTAAGAGACATGGACAAGAGTGTGGTGGTTACCAGGGGTTGGGGGAGGGAGGATGCAGGAGGGAAGGAGGGAGAGGGTTAGGGGGAGGGGGAGGGGCACAAAGGAAACTAGATAGAAGATGACGGAGGACAATTTGACTTTGGGTGATGGGTATGCAACATAATTGAATGACAAGATAACCTAGACATGTTTTCTTTGACTATATGTACTCTGATTTATTAATGTCACCCCATTAACATTAATAAAAATTTAAAAAAAGAAAATAAAAAATAAAAAAAGAAAAAGAAAAAAGAAAATATCTGTAAACCAAACATCTGACAGAGGTCAATTTCAAAATATATGAGACTCATACAACTAAATAGCAAAAAGAGACAAAAACAAAACATATAACCAATTAAAAATAGAAAAAGGACTGTACAGAGGTGAATACATGATACACTGTACAGATGATGCATTATAGAATTGTACACTTGAAACCTATATAATTTTATTAATCAATGTCATCAGAATAAATTCAGTAAAAAGGAAAATATTTCAAAATAAAAAAATTCAGATAATTTGTAAAATTTGGTGATTTCTCATTTTTGTTGTTAATAAAGAGAAGGCTATTTAAAAAAAATAGACAAAGGGTTTTTGAATGGATATTTCTTCAAAGAACACATACAAATGGCTAGCAGTACCTCAAAAGGTGTTCAACATCATTTAACAGCAGGGAAATGTAAATATAACAACAAGATATTGCCTTATCTTTGTTATAATGGTTATTACCAAGAAGACAAGAGATAACAAATGTTGGTGAGGGTATAGAGAAACAAGAACTCTTGTAAAATGGTATTGGTGGAAATGTTAAATAGTGTAGTCACTGTGGAAAACAGTATGGAGGTTCCTTAACAAATTAAAAAAAGAAATTTCATATGATTCAGCAATCCCATTTCTGAATATATATTCAAAACAATTGAAGTCAGGATCACAAAGAGATAGTTGCTTTCTTATGTTTATTGCAGTATTATTCTAACAAACAAGATACAGAAACAATACAAACATTTATTGACAGATGAATAAATTTTAAAAATGTAGCATATACATAAAATGGAATATTATTGGGCCTTAAAAAAGAAAATCCTAAGATTTGGAACAATACCCATGGACCTGGGGAAAAAAGAAGAAAATCCACCTGACCAGGCAGTGGTTCAGTGGACAGAGCATTGAACTGGAATGCAGAGGATCCAGGTTCAAAACTCCGAGGTCGCTGGCTTAAGCGCAGGCTCATCTAGTTTGAGCCCAAGGTCACCGTCTTGAGCAAGGGGTCACTTGGTCTACTGTAGCCCCCGGTCAAGGCACATATGAGAAAGCAATCAATGAACAACTAAGGTGCTGCAACAAAGAATTGATGCTTCTCATCTCTCTCCCTTCCTGTCTGTCTGTCCGTATCTGTCCCTCTCTCTGCCTCTGTCACAAAAATAAAGAAGAAAATCCTATCTTTTGAAAACACATGATGAAAAATAAATCAGTCGTAGAAAGACAAATACTGCATGATTATACTTATGTGAGGTATGTAAAATAGTCAAACTTAATAGAAGCAGAAAATAAAATGGCAGTTGCCGGGAGTGGGGGCATAGCGAGGGGGGAGTTGTTCCATGCATATAAAGTAATATTTAAAACAAATAAGTTTTAGAGATGTTCTGTACAACACAGGCCTATAGTTACTAATATGGTATCACGAACTTAAAGATTTTGTTAAGAGGATAAGTCTCACATTAAGTGTTCTTAGCACATATACATACACACACATACAAAAGATACCAGGAAACATTTGGTGGTGATAGGTATGTTTATTAACTTGATTGTGTTGATGGAATCATAAATGTATGTATCTGTCCAAACTCATCAAATTATATCCATTAGGCCCTGGCCGGTTGGCTCAGCGGTAGAGCGTCGGCCTGGCGTGCGGGGGACCCGGGTTCGATTCCGGCCAGGGCACATAGGAGAAGCGCCCATTTGCTTCTCCACCCCCACCCCCTCCTTCCTCTCTGTCTCTCTCTCTCTTCCCCTCCTGCAGCCAAGGCTCCATTGGAGCAAAGATGGCCTGGGTGCTGGGGATGGCTCCTTGGCCTCTGCCCCAGGCGCTAGAGTGGCTCTGGTCACGGCAAAGCGACGCCCCGGAGGGGCAGAGCATCGCCCCCTGGTGGGCAGAGCGTCGCCCCTGGTGGGCGTACCGGGTGGATCCCGGTTGGGCGCATGCGGGAGTCTGTCTGTCTCTCCCCGTTTCCAGCTTCAGAAAAATACCAAAAAAAAAAAAATTATATCCATTAAATATGCACCATATTTGTATATTAATTATATTTTAATAAAGTTATTAAAATAGAATAAATGAGTACTAATAGAAAGAAGATTATTGTATTACATTTTTACTAGGCAGTTCTGAGGCAGCATGGCCTCGCTGGGGACTTTTGAATCACTTGGTTTAACTGGTTTTCATGATGACTTTGAGAGGTGGGTTGCTTAGACCTCCATTCATGTAAAAGAAGAAAGAGGCCTACCAGTTCACTGAAAGTTGCACTGCAATCATCAACAGAAAGAAGATGAAAATAAAGACTGCTTCCCTTTGACCACTATTGCTTTTTTTATCATTGTGCTATCAGGTCTTCTTTCATATGTAGGGCTCACCTCATGGTGCTCATAATTCCCAGACGTCTAATGGCCTCTGACTGTGTGACTTACAGAGATACCACTAAAGAAATTGTAACTAAATGACTGAGTTAAAATCACAAAATGCCCAAGTTAACCAGATTTCCTAAAAAACTCTATTTTGAAAAACATGGATGCCTACAATATCAGGGACATGACTGTGTGAAACCAAAGACAACATAAGAAACTAAAGTCTCATTCTATAGACATTTACTGCATACCCTTTCTGTCTCAGGCACCTTACTTGGAGTACAATGCAAATGAATGAGATATGATCCCTACTCCAGGAGGTTTGCTTGTGTTGGGGGGAGATGGACACATAAAAAATGATATTACTACATGTGAGAAGTGTCAGAAGTAGGAATAGGTAACCATGAGAACAGAGAGGCAGGAAATCACAGAAGACTTCAAGAACAGGGAGGTAATCTGAACTAAGGTTTGAAAATGATTTGGAGTTAGTCAGTTGAAGAAAGTAGAACAGATGGGTAAGGAGGGGGCAGCGACGGGAAGCGTTGTCTAAGGAGCCACTACCATTAGTAAAGCATAAAACAGTAAAATGGATATGAGAAAAACATGAGCAATTCTGTGTTATCAGAGCATAAAATACTTATCAAGGAATGGTTGGAAGTGAGACCTGAGAAATAGGCAAAGGTCATTGTCATGGACAGCCATTTAAGCCATTAATAATGCAGGATCTTATACAGTGGGTAATAATAGGCAATAAAATTCAGAAAGGTGCAAAAAGACAGAGGTGATGAGAATCTAAATAAAAGACAGCACATAACATTCTGTAGAATCATACAAGGAATAATGGAAGAACTATTGAGAGAGAGCAGAAGCTAGGGAAATAATTCTTAACTAATTAAGAATATCAATAAACCAAAATGTCATAACAAGGAAATTCCTGCTGTTAGATAAATGAGATTAAATTAGAGCATTTATCTTCATAGTAGAAAAATGTGTGCTTAAGTGTTAATATGATTTATCTCATCAAGAGCCATTTGAAGATTCTTCATGACAAATACTTTTATAGGACAATATTTTACTAGTAAGCACCCAAACTGGCAAGACCCATTTTCACCTACGCTTTGTGGTCATAAGAGTAAATTCTCATCAATTCTCACTAGTAAATTAGAATAGTATATAGGTAAAAATATAGAAAGTTCTTTTGCCTTTTTTTTTTTTTTTTTGCCCCTTACTATAGGAGATAGTATTTTATAAATAAGGAAAAGAACCAATCTTATAAAATAAATTACTGAGATAGTTATTAGTAAGTGTAACTAATACAAGAAATGTTCCTTTCTTGGAAATTTAGTCCATGTTTGCTTTATTTCTCTCACATACAGCAGGCTAGCATCAGTTAATTTCTACTTAGCAGGCCAAATTAACAAAACCAATTCTGTGATTTTTCCATAAAATTCATGGTGAGGCACATGGAGAGGCAGACAGAATAAACTTTAAAGGGGATTGGCTCCTCCTGCATTCACTGTCCTCTTTTCTAACATTCCCAAAATGCAAAGAATAAAAAGGCCTTTAGGTCATCGTGTTTGAAACCTATCCTTGGTGGCAGCTGTGAGGGAATTCCTGCCACTGCCGAGGTCACCTTTCCTGAAGCAGGCAATTATATTTTTAAAATATCTTTAGTTTTTATTATTATATACTTTAAAAATAAAAAGGTGGTATTTTTATAAACCACACATATTCTTTCTATTTTAAAAGCTTATCTTTCCCAGACTACAGATTCCTACAATGATACACGGGCACACGCACGCGCGCACGCACACACACAAACACACAAGCCCCTTTGCCCTGTGAAAAGTGAAATATAGTAAAATGGAGTAATTTATGTCAAGGGTTTTTATTTTTTCTTTATTTTTCTGAAGTGAAAAGTGGGGAAGCAGAGAGACAGACTCCTGCATGCGCCCAACTGGGATCCACCCAGCATGCCCACTAAGGGGTGGTTGATGCTCTGCCCATCTAGGCAGTTGCTCCATTGCAACTGGAGCCATTCTTGCACCTGAGGTGGAGGTCATGGAGCCATCCTCAGCATCCGGGCCAACTTTGCTCCAATGGTGCCTTGGCTGTGGGAGGGGAAGAGAGAGACAGAGAGGAAGGAGAGGGGGAAGGGTGAAAAAGTAGATGTGAGCTTCTCCTGTGTGCCCTGGCCAGGAATCGAACCCGGGACTTCCACATGCTGTACCGATGCTCTACCACTGAGCCAGCCAGCCAGGGCTAATATCAAAGGTTTTTAAAATGAAACTAGAAGGCAGTAACGGCAGTGGGCCATATGCAGGTCTTTGCTGCTGAACTGCTGTTCTGTGAATTTTTGAACGGGGCTAACCCACAAACATTGCAAGGACTATGCAACTTGCTACAGTAACAGACATTTGTTTAGTGATAACCTTAACAATCACTCGTGTTTAACCAAGACTAACTCTCTGCTGCCCACCACACCAATCAAGACTTTATAAACAATTTCTGCAAACATTCCTCTTTTTTTTTTTCTTTTTAAAAAACCTTGATTTTGCTCCCTAGTGGGACACTATTTGGGTAGCTACCCAAGTCTGTGTATTCCAAATTGCAATTCTTTGGTCCCAAAGAAATGCTTTTGCTTAATTGTTGCCTCCTGACAATTTTAGGCTGACAGGTCCAACTTCCCAGTATACTCAAGGCAACTAATTGAGTACAGGAAAAGGAAGCAAGAGCCAAAGTCTCTCCCAGTTAAAGATGTTCCCACTCTCAAATAGCAGAAGGAATTTTGCCCTCTGCTTTGTATTTCTTCTCTAGAATGAAGAACTGGGCTGATGCTTTCCTAAAACTAAACTGAGTTACCTTTCTGTTTCCTGGACCCCCCACACACACGCACACACACAAATACTGTCATCATTTGTTACCTAACAAAAATAGTTTTTCTACCAGGTTAAGCAGAGTCAAACACTGTAGTGGAGAAAGATTGGCTGTTATTACAAATGGAGCCATCCAGGAGAACTGGAAGCTAATGTGCAATCCAGGGTTTGGGGCAGGTTTTTATGGGCACTGGGCGGGGGCAAGTTTTAATTGGAGGATCCTGGAGCTTGGCATTTATTTATATTAAGTGACATAATAGTGGATGGTCCTAGAAAATCAACCCTTTGTTTCTGAAAGGGATCCTCTATTCAAGGTTTGTTATGCCCTGGTCCTTTGATTCCAAGTGTATATTTGAGGGTCGGCGAGAATTTGGTTCTGTCTGATGCGCATGCTTCAGCAGCATGACTAGTGGTTTTGGTCGGTTGTCTCTGAAAAGCAACTCACAGGCTCGTTAAACAGGATAGGATAGACATTTTGACCTGCTTTTTTTTTTTTTTTTTTTTTTTTTTTTTTTTCTGAAGCTGGAAACAGGGAGAGACAGTCAGACAGACTCCCGCATGCGCCTGACCGGGATCCACCCGGCACGCCCACCAGGGGCGACGCTCTGCCCACCAGGGGACGATGCTCTGCCCATCCTGGGCGTCGCCATGTTGCGACCAGAGCCACTCTAGCGCCTGGGGCAGAGGCCAAGGAGCCATCCCCAGCGCCCGGGCCATCTTTGCTCCAATGGAGCCTTGGCTGTGGGAGGGGAAGAGAGAGACAGAGAGGAAAGTGCGGCGGAGGGGTGGAGAAGCAAATGGGCGCTTCTCCTGTGTGCCCTGGCCGGGAATCGAACCCGGGTCCTCTGCACGCTAGGCCGACACTCTAGCGCTGAGCCAACCGGCCAGGACCTTGACCTGCTTTTATGGTTACATTTTGCCCAAGTTTCTGAATTTAAGTCAAATTGAACACTTTGAAAATGAGTTTATTTTAGTTAAATAAATGGGACAAGATGGTGTTTTCTTTTATTCCCTCTTTTAGTCTTTCTCTATGAGTGCATCTTTAGCAGGAGGAAGTAAGGTAGCATGACAGCCAGGGAGATATACAGACAGATTAGCTTCAAAAGAGCCTGTTGAAAGGAGCATAGTTGACTGATTGCCCCGAGCTGCTCCCTGTAAAGCCTGAACCAGGCAGCTGCCAGGCCTCTTCCAGGCAAAGACTGAGTATTCCAAGGAAACCAGCTCTGTCCCTTTCCTGCGAGGGTAGGATTGCTGTCAACAGCAACTTTGATCCTGCCCTGGATCTCATTGCCTATCAGATGGTTGGCTGAGATTTTTCTTAGTAATCCCCCCCTTCCCATTCCACCCCCTACTAGCTCAGGTAAGTGTCTGGAAATTCTTAGCTGAATGCATTTCTTCATTATCTCTGTCTCCATTTGAGAGCTGTGTTAAGTATTAAGGATGTGCCTTGGAAAGAAATTTCTGGGAGGGAAGCAGTGGGAAAAAGTTGGCCCTATACTTCAAACCAAAGAGGCTATATTTAGAGGGGCCAATGGCACTTTTTATATCATGCTGCTAATTCCAACACTTCATTAGACTTATCTCCAGAGTCATTTCCAAGAATAAAAAGTGCAAAAGCATTAGAATTTACAATTTTAGTTAGCCAATGGAGAAACTTCTTTTGAAAATTATTTTCACATTCCCTTAGTTCTTAGACCTCTAGAAATTCTAAATTCAACTTCATAAAGAACATCTCTGAGGAGTTTGCTCCTCACTCTAAGAAAATTGTTCAGGTTTTCTTCTATGGAAACACTATATGTCGACTGTTTTCCAGCGGTTGTTTGTTTTTATACAGCAAAACTCAGTGTGCTTTTCCATTCAATGTGAGCAAAATAGCAGTAACATAAATAAACCCGTTTTTCTAAAATGATAGCTGCACAGATCAGTGGGTTCTAGTAAGAGGCCTTATACAGTAATACAATACAATACCATAAAATAATAAAATAAAATAATTCACTGGTTTTAGTTTCCTCTGTTCTTCTACTTCTTGTTCTCTAAGCCCTTGGATGGAGATTGCTTTAGCAATACAACTACCATACATCTGAGAAAACTACTGGGCTGGAACATTTGTTCCTGAGCTACTTCCATTGTAAATGAAAACCTATCTGAGCATAGAATAAGAAGCAGAGACAGATAAAAAGACAGAAAAATTATTCAACTCATTCTGTTTTGTTTTGTTTTGTTTTGACAGACAGAGAGAGTGTCAGAGAGGGACAGAAAGGGACAGACAGACAGGAAGGGAGAGAGATGAGAAGCATCAATTCTTCATAGCAGCTCCTTAGTTGTTCACTGATTGCTTTTTCATATGTGCCTTGACCAAGGGAGTCAGGCCAAGCCAGTGATTCCTTGCTCAAGCCAGTAACCTTGGGCTCAAGCCAGTGATCTTGGGCTCAAGCCAGTGACCTTGGAGCTCAAGCCAGCAACTTTGGGGTCATGTCTATGATCCCACACTCAAGTCAGCAACCCCGTGCTCAAGCTGGTAAGCCCCCGCTCAAGCTGGATGAATCTGCACTCAAGCGGGTGACCTTGGGGTTTTGAACCTGGGTCCTTCATGTCCTAGTTCGATGCTCTAGTCACTGCACCACCGACTGGTCAGGCTCATTCTGTTTTGTAATTGATATTTTTCTCACTCATTTTATCTTTCCCTTATTCATTTGCCCAACCCATGAAAAGTATTATTTTGTATTTTCTCTGCCACTATATCTAAATTAGCTTTTAAATTCACTTTACCATGAATTAGGGCTGAACATAATTAATACAGAAAGATATTCACAGCAGTGTGAGGGGACCAGACATCAGAACAGAGTTACAGTATGAATCCAATTTGTGTTTACAATATAATAAATAGACATTTAATTTTATCATTTAAATATATTTATTTTCATATATACAGAGAAAAAATAGTTTAAAATGCTAGAAAATTTAATAGAGAAATTATGGTGAAATGTGGAAATTGGAAAACGAGACACTTGGTAGATACAAATTTTCATGCTTTTTAAAAATAAATGTCTATTACATTAACAAAGAAAGAAAGTTAATACTTTCATATTGATTCTTACATAATATCCGATTATCTTCAAGCCGTCAAATATTTTTTTATTTTTATTAAGTTTTAATTTATTGTGCTTACATGGATTCAAATGTCCCAATATAACTCTTCAGCCTCCCACCCCTGTGTCCTTTTTAATACCCCCTTCACTCCCTTCCCTTAACTCCCTCTCCCCTTATCTCAAGGATTTGCTGTCCTATTATCTATATCTCTGTGTTATGTATATACGGTTTCACTAATCCCTTTACCTTCTCTGATCCCATCCCCTCATCCCCCTTCCCTCTGACAGCTGTCCCTCTGGTTCCTGTAACCTCATCTCTGCCTCTATTCCATTCCTCTGTTCACTTTGTTCATTAGATTCCACATATATGTGAGATCATATGATATTTTTCTTCTCTGCCTGACTTATTTCATTTAGCATAATAATCTCCAGATCCATTCATGCTGTCATAAAAGGTAAGATTTTCTTCTTTTTTCAAAGCCATATAGTACTCCACTGTGTCTGTGTACCAAGGTTCTTTAATCCATTCATCCACTGACAGACACTTAGGCTGTTTCCAGATCTTGGCTATTGACAATGCTGCAATAAACATGGGGTGCATATCTTCTTTTGAACCAGTGTTTCGTATTCTTAGGATATATTCCTAAAAGTGGGATAGATGGGTCAAAAGGCAGTTCCATTTTTAATTTTTTGAGGAAACCCCATACAGTTCTCCATAGTCGCTCCACAAGTATGCATTCCTACCAGCAGTACAGGAAGGTTCCCTTTTCTCCACACCCTTGCCAGCTCTTAATGTGTGTTGATTTGTTAATGAGCAACATTCTGACAGGTATGAGGTAGTATCTCATTGTGGTTTTAATTTGCATTTCTCTGATGATTAGTGACGTTGAACATTTTTTCATATGCCTATTGGCCATGAGTATGTCCTCTTTGGAGAAGTGTCTATTCAGTTCTTTTGCCCATTTTTTAATTAGATTGTTAAACTTCCTGCTGTTGAGTTTTAGAAGTTCTTTATAAATTTTCGTTATTAACTCCTTATCAGATATTGGCAAATATGTTCTCCCATTGTGTGGGTTGTCTTTTTTATTTTGTTCATGGTTTCTTTTGCTGTGCAAAAGCTTTTCAGTTTAATATAGTTCCATTTGTTCATCCTGTCCTTTATTTCACTTGCCTGTGGAGAAAAATCAGTAAAAATATTGCTACGAGAGATATCAGAGAGTGCCTATGTTTTCTTCCAAGATGTTTATGGTTTCACAACTTACATTTAAGTCTCTTATCCATTTTGAGTTTATTTTTGTGAATGGTGTAAGTTGGTGGTCTAGTTTCATTTTGCATGTACCTGTCCAATTTTTCCAACACCATTTATTAAAGAGACTGTCTTTACTCCATTGTATGCTCCTACCTCCTTTGTCAAATATCAGTTGTCCATAAAGGAGTGGGTTTATTTCTCTGTTCTGTTCCATTGATCTATATGTGTGTTCTTATGCCAGTACCAAGCTATTTTGAGTACAATGGCCTTGTAGTATAACTTGATATCTGGAAGTGTGATATCTCCCACTTTATTCTTCATTTTCAAGATTGCTGAGGTTATTCGTGTCTTTTTTTGGTTTCATATAAATTTCTGGAATATGTGTTCTATATCTTTGAAATATGTCCTTGGTATTTTCATAGGAATTGCATTGAATTTATAAATTGCTTTGGGTAATATAGACATTTTAATGATGTTTAGTCTTCTGATCCATGAGCATGGTATATGCTTCCATTTGTTTGAATCTTCCTTGATTTTTTTAATGAATATTTTATAATTTTCCAAGTACAAGTCCTTTACCTCCTTGATTAAATTCACTTCTAGGTAGTTTATTTTTTCATTGTTGCAATAGTGAAGGGGATTGTTTCCTTAATTTCTCTTTCAGACAGCTTATTGTTGGTGTATAAAAATGCCACTGATTTTCTAAATATTAATTTTATATGCTGCCACCTTGCTGAATTCATTTATCAGGTCTAGGACTTTTTTGACTGAGACTTTAGGGTTTTCTCTGTACAATATCATGTCATCAGCAAATAATGATAGTTTTACTTCTTCTTTTCCAATTTGGATTCCTTTTATTTCTTTTTCTTGTTTGATTGCTGTGGCTAGGACGTCCAGAACTGTGTTGAATAAGAGTGGTGAAAGGGGGCACCCTGCCTCTTTCCTGATCTTACGGGCATTGCTTTTAATTTTTATCTATTGAGTATGATGTTGGCTGAGGGTTCATCATAGATGGCCTTTATCATGTTGAGGTATGTTCTCTGTATTTCCACTTTGCTGAGAATTTTGATCATAAATGGGTGTGGGATTTCATCAAATGCTTTTTCTGCACCTATTAATATTATCATGTGATTTTTCTCCTTCCTTTTGTTTATGTTTATGAATCACATTGATTGAATTGTGAATATTGTACCAGCCTTGCCTCCCCAGAATAAATTACACTTGATCATGACATATAATTTTTCCATGTATTGCTGGATCTTGCTAACTAATATTTTGTTGAGAATTTTAGCTTGTAATTTCATCAGGGATACTGGCCTATAGTTTTCTTTCGTTGTAGTGTCTTTACCTGGTTTTAGAATGAGGACTATGCTGGCCTCATAAAAGGAGCTTAAAAGTCTTCCCTTCTCTTGAATTTTTTGAAATAGCTTGAGAAGGATAGATGTTAGTTCTTCTTTGAATATTTGGTAAAATTCACCTGTGAAGCCATCTGGTCCAGAACTTCCATTTGCTGTGAGTTTTTTGATAACTGTTTCAATTTCATTTGTTGTAATGAGTCTGGTTTTAGGTTTTCTAGATCTTCCAGATTGAGTTTTGGAAGATTATATATTTCTAGGAATTTATCCATTTCACCTAGGTTGTCTAATTTTTTGGCATACAAATCTTTATAGTATTTTCTTACAATCCTTTCATTTCTGTAATGTCAGTTGTTACTTCTCCACTTTCATTTCTAATTTATTTATTTGAGTCCTCTCTCTTTTCTTCTTGATGAGTCAGGTTAAAGGTTTATCAATCTTGTTTACCTTTTCAAAAAACCAGCTTTTGGTTTTATTAATCCTCTTTATTGTTTTTTTAGCCTCTATGTCAATTATTTCCACTCTGATCTTTATTATTTCCTTCTTTCTACTTCCTTTGGGCTTTCTTTGTTATTCTTTTAGATGTAGAATTAAGTTGTTTATTTGAGCTTTTTCTTGCTTCTTAAGATATGCCTGTAATGCTATGAACTTCCCTCTCAGCACTATTTTTGTTGTGTCTCATAAATTTTGAATTGTTGTATGTTCATTTCCATTTGTCTCAAGGAAATTTTTTATTTCTTCCTTGATCTCATTGTTAACCCATTCATTATTTAATAGCATGCTATTTAGCCTCCAAGTATTTGAATGTTTTTCAGTTTTTCTATTGTAGTTGATTTCTAGTTTCATGTCATTGTGATCAGAGAAGATGCTTGATATGATTTCACTCTTCTTCAATTTATTGAGACTCCTTTTGTGTCCTTCCATGTGGTCTATCCTAGAGAATGTACCATGAGCACTTGAAGAATGTATATTCTGCTGCTTTGGGGTGAAAGTTTCTGAAGACATCTATTAAATTCAGTATATCTAGTGTGTTATTTAAGGCCACTGTTTGTTCATTTTTTTGTCTGGAGGATCTATCCTTTGATATTAGTGAGGTATTAAAATCCCCTACTATTATCATATTGCTGTTTATCTAGCCCTTTATGTCCATCAAAATCTGCTTATGTATTTAGGTGCTTCTATATTAGGTACATAGATATTTATAATGGTTATATCCTCCTGTTGGATTGCTCCCTTTATCATTATATAATGACCTTCTTTATCCCTTACTATAGCCTTTTTAAAGTCTATTTTGTCAGATATAAGTGTTGCTACTTCAGCTTTTTGTTTTTCATTTGCATTTGCATGAAATACTATCTTCCATCCCTTCACTTTTAGTCTATGTGTATCTTTTGTTCTGAGGTGGGTCTCTTCTATACAGCATATGTACGAGTCCTGTTTTCTTATCCACACAGTTACCCTATGTCTTTTGATTGGAGTATGTAGTCCATTTACATTTAAGATATTGATATGTAGTTGCTTATTGCCATTTTATTCTTTAAATCTACAGTCCTCTTTTTCTCAATTTTCTTTCCTTTGTTCTTTTTACAGCAGGCCCTTTAACATTTCTTGAAGTACTGGTTTGGTTGTAATGAATTTCTTCAGTTTTTGTTTTTGTTTTTGTCTAGAAAGCTTTTTATTTCTCCTTCAATTTTTAATGATAGCCTTGCTGGATAAAGAAGTTTTTACTGTAGGTTCTTGCTTTGCATCACTTTGAATATTTCTTGCCAATGCCTTCTGGTCTCAAGTGTTTCTGTTGAGAAGTCAGATGTCATCCTTATGGGGTCTCCTCTGTAGGTAATTAACTGCTTTTCTCTTGCAGCTTTTAGTATTCTTTCTTTGTCTCTTAACTTTGACACTTAATTATGATGTGTCTTGCTGTAGGCCTCCTTGGGTTCCTCTTTAATGGAAATATCTGTGCTTCTTGAACTTGTGTGACTTTTTCCTTCATCAATTTAGGGAATTTTTCTGCTATGATTTCTTTAAACAGGTTCTCTATTCCATGTTCATTCTCTTCTTCAGAAACCCCTATGATGCGGATGTTGTTTCTCCTCATGTTGTCACAGAGCTCTCTTAGAGTTTCCTCAGACTTTTTGAGCCTCTTTTCTTTTTGCTGCTCTGCTTCTGTGTTTTCATTTATCTTGTCCTCTAAATCGCTGATTTGATCCTCTGCTTCATCAAGCCTGCTATTAATTTCTTCTAGTGCAGTCTTCATTTCTGATATTGTATTTGTCATTTCTGACTGGTTCATTTTTAAGATCTCAATGTCTTTTTTTATGCTTGCTACCTCTTTATTTAGGTGCTTGTTATGTCCATCCATTGTTGCTCTAAGATCCTTGAGCATCCTAAAAATCATTGTTTTAAACTCTGCATCTGTTATTTGGGTTACTTCTTTCCCATTCAGTTCTTTTTGTGGGGATTTCTCTTGTTGATTCATTTGGGTCACATTTCTCTGTCTGCCCATTTTGTCTATGTATTAGGTAGCTGACTTTGAAATTTTTGTGTCACATTTCTCTGTCTGCCCATTTTGTCTATGTATTAGGTAGCTGACTTTGAAATTTTTGTGTGGTGTCTTTATGTAGCAGATGGGCTTGGTGGTATTGTCCTCCAGGCCACTTGTTTTCCTTGATCTAGGAATGCTTCTTGAGGGTACTATTTTTCCTCTTGTTGTATGTGAGCATTAGATGCAGTTGGTTTTTTCATGGGTATGTTTATTTCTTCAGGCTAGCTGGCTCTGAGGGTCAATCTTGATTATGTGTATTACACACTGTGCAGTGTCTGTCCTGTTGGGTGTATTTATTCCCCACAGTGTCTGGTGCCTGCTAGAATCCACCTTTGGGTGTGCTACTTGTGAAGGTAGTTGAGTCTAGGGTTGGTGCTATCTGCAACCCACTACCAGTAGTGTTGGCTCTAGTTCTTTCTGGGTTGGTGTGAGCTGTTGTTTGTAATCCATTGTGGGCTACCAGTCTGCAGCTACTATACTTTTTTTGTTTGTGTCTGCGTTTTCTACATCTGGGTACTGTGGGAGGGACCAACCTTTGTATAAGGATCAGCTTCCTCCTGCTTAGAGATGACAAGAAGTTTGTAAAAGTCTCAAGCTCTGTAAGATTTGTCTCCACTTTTCAGCTGCTCCTCTTCTATTGCAGCTGCCTGTTCTTCCCACAGAGTCTTCTGTAGTAAGACTGTAGTGTGGGCTCAGATTGGTCTCACCCAACCAACCCTTCTATAGATTGCACGCTTGGTGAGTTAAGGTAGCTGAGGCTATGAATACAATGTTTGTAGGACCCCCTACTTCAGGAGTCTCTTGGTCAGAAGCTCCGTATGGGGAATGTGGCTCTTATTCCAGAGCTTGATCCCTCAGTCACTTCTGGATACTCAAATTTTATTTCTCCCCAACAAGATGAGCAGCAGGTTCAGACTGAGTGTGGCTGACAGTGCCCTCTGCAGAAGTTCTTTCAGCTGTTGAGACCTAAGTCTCAGGGAAGGAAACTGAGAGAATCCTCTCCTGGGGCTGACTGTGCCCCTCACAAAGGTAGCTAAGCCCCTCAACCAGATCCAACAATAGACTCACAGGGACCCACATGTTACATGTCCATGCTCCAAGCCTCTCTACCTTTCTCCTGTGGAATCTAGCCTAGCAGGACAGAATATCCAGTGCCCAGGCCAGCTGACTGTGAAGCTCTACCTTATTCAATGCACATGAGCTGCTGTGCCAGTACTGATCAGAGAGAGTGGAACTCACCTCAGTTGGGCCTGGTATGAGGAGCTTTTTCTTAGATTACCACTCTAGCAAGGGTTGCTAGGTCCTGAACCAATGCTTGCTGAAGCTTGCCCTGGATGTGCCAGCCCTAGACCTCCCAAGCAGGAACTTAGAGCAGTCCAGTGGGTGACACTGCCCATGACTGGCCCTCAGCAACTTTCTTGGAGCTACAAGCAATTCAGAGTTTATGGCTGCCTCTGCTGGGCTTAGATGTACATGGAAATATCAAGCTGCACTCCTAGGCTGGCTCTTACCCATTCTGGTCCTGGGGGAAAGTCCGCTTAAATGGCCAAGTTTCCCTGAACCTTGCCTCCTACAGCCTGTTTGCTGCCTGCTTGTTGGGCTCAGCCACTGAAAAAACCTCTGCTAGAGTCTGGAGCCTGAAGCAATTTAGAAATTAGAAAGGGTAGTGGGTGTGACTCTTTCCCTTGGACCCAGGTGTCAGTCTGATCCTTGGTTATAGATTCGTCTTAGTTTAGTCCAAAATTGGTTATTCAAGATGATTGTTCTTAAGTTGTAATCCCATTTGGTCCTAGGAGGTGTCAGTCTGTCTAGACTTTTTTCACAGATCTCAGTAGGGTGTGGCCCCAGGAGTCCAGTGCTTGTGGCCTCTGAGATCCAGAGGTATGTTCTGCCCCATCTCAAGAAAGTTTCAACTGAGTCTCTGGTGAGGTGGAAGCATCAGTCATAAACTCAGGAGAGTGTGGGGGCGAGCTGTGGTCTCAACACCAGAAAACAGTCACTGACGCGACTCCTGCATCCTTGCCTCTCATAATGACCCGTCGCCATTCCTGAGGTATGAGAGACTCTGGCGGCAGAGAAGCTGCTTTTCCCCAGGCTGATACCATACAAAGGGGATGCTCCACCCAAGAAAAATGGAAACTGCAGTACTGGAGAATTACTCAGCACAGGGGTTCTGGTGGCTGTCCCCCACAGTGTCTCTCCCTGGGCCTCTACCTTTACAGTCTCCTCCTGCAACTCCAGTCCTTTCAGCTCTCTCCTGCCAGAGCCCTGGGCAAGTGGCTGTGAACGAGGTTTTCTGCGTAGCCCCTTTAAGACAGAGCCTGTGTCTGAGAGGTGTGTCTCTTTCTCTCAGACAGAAATCTAACTCTTTTCACAGCTAAATGTTGTCTGGGTGCCTCTTCTAGGCTCTGGGGCTCTAGGCTGGGGATCCGGGCCTGGGGATGAGAACCCTCACCTCTCAGGGCAACCCACCCTGCCCTGAGAGTCCCTCTGGACCGCCACTCACTCCTGGAAGCAGGCAGCCCTTTCTGCCTCTCCACCCTTCCTACCAGTCTCGGTGTGGCTTCTTCAGTGATCCTTGGTTATAGATTCGTCTTAGTTTAGTCCAAAATTGGTTATTCAAGATGATTGTTCTTAAGTTGTAATCCTATTTGGTCCTAGGAGGTGGCAGTTGGAACATCCGCCTACTCCGTCATCATCTTTCTTCACTCTCTGTCCAATCTTTATTACTGATACACCAAAGGGTTTTGAGAAGTATCAAGTTTGGTGGTGACAGTTTCCCCCCTTTTATTACCATAAAATGTAATTACCTAAAAAGAAAAAAAAAAAGAATGCCTAAACTGCAGACCTAAATGCACCTTTGCCATAGAACCTCCTTCTAGGTCCGAGTTGTTCCCACAAGGGCAAAGCTGCTGCCGTGCATTGCCTGCCACATGGGGGAGGTATGTAAAGTATACAAATAACTGCAACTCTTAGGAATACTAAATGGCCATTAAAAAAATCAGTTATATAAGAAATCAGGCCCTGGCCAGTTGGCTCAGTGGTGGAGTGTCAGCCTGGCGTGTGGAAGTCTTGGGTTCAATTCTCAGTCAGGATACACAGGAGAAGCAACCATCTGCTTCTCTCTTGCTTCTCTCTCTCTCTTCCCCTCCCATAGGCAGTAGCTCAATTGGTTCGAGCATAGGCCCTAGGCACTGGAAATAGCTTAGTTGGTACAACCATTGGCCTAAGGCAGTGGTTCTCAAACTTTTTGAAGTCAGGGAACATTTAAAATCCTACAAATAACTGTAGGCGCACTATATACAAATTTCTGAGAAATATGTTATAATAATTAAGTCAAATATTAAGAAAATATATAAAGTCCGAGTATGCTTTTATGGTAATTAAATGAAATTAATATGACAAAATTAAATTTATTCTGACATTAAAAAACATTTTTATGTTACAATTTATTTACGCTTTTTAGAATTCATAAAAAAGAGGAGTTAAAAAATAAAAAAATAACAAAAAAGTTATCTTTTTTATATATATAGATACATTCTTAGTAAGATTTAGTAAATTCAGCAGGTCCTGGTGTGAATGTGTTAAGTTTTTTTATTCTTGTGTTTATGAGAAACATGAGCCTGATGTGTCTTAGCAATTTCTTCAATGTTTGGGCATATATTTGAAAGGCAAACTCTCATTTTCTTATCAATACATTGAAGAATTCCTCTCTTTTTACTCTTAATTGTGTTAAGTGTAGAAAACCCCCACCATTCATATCTTCTTAACTTTTCACCAAACAAAGGATAGAAGAAACTTGCCTCCAGTCTTTCCGGGGAACATGGGGGGTAGTGTAAACAATTCAGCACCACAGCTTAACAGCATTTTGCAACCTAATCATGCAAGTGAGGTGGGGCGTTGGTTGGGCAGACTGTTAGCTTACAGCTAATTGCCCACACCTCTGTCCCCCAAAAATCTAAACTCCCAAAATCCTGTTGGTTTTTTGGTCCCCAACAGGCACATATTCCTCTGGAATACCACAGGGCACACCTGGAAATCTTCTAGGGTGCACACTTTGAGAACCACTGGCCTAATGAATTAAAAATAGCTAGATTAATTCTACCATCAGCTCCAGATGGGGTTGCCAGGTGGATCCCGGTTGGGGTACATGCGGGAGTCTGTCTCACTATCTCCCCTCTTCTCACTTAAAGAAAGAAAGGAAGGAAGAAAGGAAGAAAGGAAGAAAAAGAAAGAAAGAAAGAAAGAGAAAGAAATCAGACTCACAGCTACAGAGAACAGATTAACAGCTGCCAGAGGAGAGGAGGGTTGGAAGACTGGGTGAAGAGTAAAGGGATTAAGGAAAAAATAAAATAATAAAAAAGAATTAAAAGAAATCACTGCACAAAGGGGAACTAAGAATAATTTCAAAATCAGTAATAACTGAAACCATAGAACCTTGAACTTGGAGAGTACTTTATGCTTCTCATTGTGCTTTTTAGCCCATTCTCTCTTTTGAGTTGCACAACAACCCATGAACTAAGAGAAGCAAGTACACAGAGTCCCTGCCTTTTACCACTTTGCATTTCACTGATCTGCCCACACAACTTCACTGAAATCCTTACACTTCATTTTTTCCTGATTAATTTGCTTAATCATCAATTCACCTGCAATCTGCCAAAAAGCTCATTGCTTTTATATCTAGGGAACATAGCTGAAATAAGCATTTTTCTTCTCCTGGGGGGAAAAAGTATAGGAAGCGCATAGCAGTTGGAGTTATAGAGAGATTTCTGATCTAATCTTGGTTCTGCTACTTACTGCTCATTAAGCCTTGGTCAATTAACCCTCTACGCTTAAAATTTCCCATCTGCAAAACAGGGATTATAATTCCTACTTAATAGGGCTGTTGTGAGGAATGTGTGAGAACCTGAGATAAAAACAGCTAATTTAAGGAAACCTCACACATTTGGAGTCTGACAAAATCCTGTCCCTGGCCCCATCTGCTGGAGATAAAGAGTAAAGTCATGTTTATAATTAAGCATAATCTAGAAATTTCAATATGTAGCTGTTCCGTGGGCTCATATCAATTCAGAAATTTATAATACCAAAATCAAGGAATTGACTCTATCAATTTCTCTGTGTTTGGGTGAGAACAAGGGACCCAACTCAGAATCATGCACTAACTGGTAACAGAACGTCAGGCTTGAAATCCACAAAGCCAAGACAGAAGATGTATAGAATGAATGGGTAGTGTAGACAAAAGTAATAGAGGCCAAGAGATCTCATTAAGAGTCAATGGTTGTCACTTGGGCATGAGTTGCTAAGGGGCAGGGCTGCAGGAAGAGACAAATTCTATGATCCTTTTAAAAGAATGTACCCCAAATGTCAGCTGAAGTCACCTTGTACTTTCAGATTTACATAAGGTTTTTTTTTAAGCTCTCAGTATGAAGGTGTAACTCAATACCATTCCTAAAGTTTCTGCAAATTGCCAGGTGTTTACATACTCATGGTCACTTCTGGCTCCATTTCTATGTCAGGTGAAATCTCTTTCCTGCCTGGGAACCCATGTCTCCTTCTATATCTGCTCCATATCAACCAGTTGCAGACATTTTTATGTTTAGCCAACATTGCTATTAAGGAAGCCATGTACATTGCGTATCAGACATTCATGCTCCGGCTAGTTCTCCAGCAGTTTTTCACTAGAAGCCTTTCTCTGGAGACTCTAGCATCCCACTATTTTTGAGGGGTACCCCTATCTCCCTTGAGTCTCTGTTACACTCCAATTCCCTTACTTTATTTTGCAGAAAATGTCATATTTCGCCCTGAGCCTCAGTCCTGGACCTGTGTGTACATAACCAAACATTCAGTATTATGCTTCATTAAAATCACATGGGTCACATCCTTTTTGAGTCTCCCCTCCTGTAACAGTAGTAAACTTCCAGAGACTGAAGCTTCAGGTGTTTCTTTCTCTCCATACCCCAAAGCCTCTGTAAATAAAAGGGCTCAGTATAGATACTTACGTTCCCCCTGAAATAAATAGTGCCAACTCTGCCTGTAGATTCTCCCCAAACTCACACATAAGCTTAAAAGGCCAAGTAGTTAGGTGTTTTTGTTTTGTTTTGTTTTTTACTTTAAGTAGCATATTCCTTATCCCACTACTCAAAGAAATAATATAATTGAGACCGATTATTTATAAATATCAAAGAAGAAAAATAAAAAATAATATATCACAAAACTCAGGAAATTTAAAGAAGGGGTTAGGAAGCATGATAAACTGTGTCATTTTGTATACTTCGGGCCTGAGATCCCTTGTGCTGGCCACAGAGACATTTTCAGTAGTGAGCTGGGCAGCCCGACTCAGGGCAGAAGAAAGAGGTGGTCAGGACTGGAGCTTAGGTGACAGAGATAACATAACAGTGATGACTAATGCTACGGGAAAAGCTATGCTCTTCAAAGAGAAAGGAATGAAAGGAAATGAAGAAATGCCTGGAGTTTGCAGTTGGCAGGAGAAAGAGGAAAAACTATGACACAGAAGATGCCAAAGTATTGCAGGGATTGGAAGAGAATCTGAAGTACATGCTGTCACAACAGGCATAGCGACCGAAAGCTTCAAGGAAGAGTGGTCCGTAGTATCACAGACCCCAGGTCACCTCAGAAGGTCTATGAGAAGGCATGAATTGCTCACTGCTTTAGTTTTGCAGTGTGTTGGGAATAAAATTCAGGTTGCAAGATGGCAGTAGCAGTAGTAGCAACATTGTGTAACATTTATTAAGCATTTCAGCATGTGCCTGGGATTGCCTGCATGCTTACTTAAACTTGAATTGCAGGTAAATAATAAATAATTTTTGGTTATTTTAGGTAAATAATGATTATTTTTAAAGTGTAAGTATGTTCAATTTCAGATAAAGAATCTGAAAGTCAAATGTAACTGGGTATGCTATATTTTTATTTGTTGAATCTGGCAACTCTTCATATAAGAGGCACTACACTGAGCATTTTACATACATAATACATTTACTCCTTATAACATTCATCTTATTCAGGAAGTTTTGTTGCTGTTTTCCTCAAGAAAGCCTCATATAAGATCTGTACTGGCAATAAGGAATAACTAATTTTTCATATTTTCATGGGTTAATAAAGCTATTGATTAAGGCACACTGGTCCTTGGAATGCAGTAAGAAACAAAGCAGACACTGTTTCTTCCCTTATGGAGCTTATGCCAGAGTATTTCTTAGCCCCTTCTCAAAGGAAGCCAATAGGATCACTAAATCAATCTCTCTCTCTCTCTCTCTTTCTTTCTCTCTCTCTCTCTCTTTCTGTGTGTGTGTGTGTGTGTGTGTTGATACAATCTTTACTGAGCCTCTAAGAGCTTTAAAAGCCACTCAAATTTAAAGTAAGATGCTGTGTCTAGTACCATGCCATATGCATGTTAAGCACTGAAAGAGTGTTCAAAACACTCGAATCACCTTTTATTCCATATGACTAACTATTCAGGATAAAAGTTTAAACAGATATTTTGCTAGAAAATAGGTATTTTCATAATATCTTTTAAAAATAAAGCTGTTTAAAAACACTATTATTTTATAATACAACTTATCTGACCCAGTTATCTTATTTATTAAAAAGTCTTGAATTTGTCCCACATAAATAAGGCCAACATGGGTCCCTGATCAGTTTGGCAACTGCTGATTAAACATTTAATTCAATATGTTAATAGACTACACTGTTAACAGAGACCTCACAACTTATGTCATGAACCATTTAAGCAATGGACTTCGCTATACATTTTTATTAAAAATTTATCAAAGAATTAACTCTTGATTATAGAATTTCTTAAAGTCATAGTGAAGGGGGCTTGGAATTAAGTATATATAAAAGAACTCAAGATATTTCCCTACATCATCATTTACTAACATTTTATTTTGGATAACTCATTCTTCCTCTTGAGCCTGAATTTTCTTATTTGTAATAATCCTTGCCTATTGCAAATGGTCATTGTGTAAGCTAATGTACATGAAAGTACCCTATAAATTGTAAACTCTATGCAAATGTAAGGAGACTTTATTATTATTAATTATCTGCAAGAATATAAGGAAATATGGTTCATGCCATACAAATTTGATTAAGATATGATTTTGGAATTCACCTGACACAAACTAACTTTGCATTTAACAATGTGATATTTTAAAGACATTATTGTATAGTGTTAAGTATTTTTGTCTCATTTCAGTCATCAACTAGCTGTTAGCGGTTTCTCATCTAAAAAATAAGATTATTATACATAAAGTCTCTTGCAATGTCTGTCTCATCTCTATGATATCTAGATGCACAGTGATAGTAAGGAAGATGGTAGTTGAGTATGCTGGATAATCATGTAAAATCAGTCTAAACTTACATTTTTGTTCAGAGGATTCACAAAGTTAATAACTCACATGAGGCTAAGATTAAAATGCCAATATATCAACAGAAGGCAACAGCTTGATTACTGCTGTCTCAGAGATAGCCTTCTACAGTGCAGTTCTGCCTGATAACTTGTGCATCATACATACATTTATAAAGCCAGGTTGGTACTGGGTGTTGGCAGACAAAAGTCCTGGAGATCAAGGAATTTGTAGTAAAAAAGACAGCCAGGAAATTCAGTTATAGTACATTGTCATGAGTGTTTCCATGAGGGTGAAGTACACAGAGAGAGATGCGTCTACATCAGAGGAGAGCAGGAAACTAAGCTTTAGTAGGTCGTGGAAGTGGTCTCAGAAAAGGTCATAGTTAGGATAACCAGTAGAGGGAAGAGAGTGAGTATATGAGTTAACCACATGTGAGTGGGATGGGCTAATATTTGGTAACAGTGGGGAAGGTGCTCAAAGCTGGGGACATAACAGAAATAAAAGAAGGATGGGTTTGACATAATGGTAGAATTTATGAGATGATGCAGGAGAGGAAAATCGTAAGAGTTTAGATGGGAGAGCTAAGGAAAAAAGAGAAAGAAATGTTATAAGCTGATCTAGGGGAGTTACACTTATTCTAAGGGAAAAGGTCACATTTTACATTTTAATGAAGATAAATATTACTATCACTAGTGAGTGTGGAGAATAGAGAATAAATTAGACTAGAAACTTTAGAAGAAATTGAAACTAGATTGAGTATGACTAGAAGCATAGATGAGGAACTATAAGTAAGAGGGAAAAGTCAAGTGAAATTAGCACGTTTTAAACAGCCTCAAAGTCTCAATATGTCTTAGGAACAACAATTTATTCGTCACTTACCTTTACAGGCCATAAGCTACAAATCTGGTGCAGCTCTGTTTCACAAGTTTTCTCATCCCAGTACCCAAACTGAGAAGGGAACCGTATCTGGGACGTGCTACTCTTGGGGAGGAGAAAAAGAGCCAGAGCGGTGCAGGAATAAGTACTGACATAGTAACCTCGACTCATACACCACTGGCCACAAGGCACATGGCCATTCCCAACGTATCATAAGGAGGAAACACATATTCTGTCTTTCTAAACAATCCAGTCTAGCATAATCCACCCCTCCTGGTCACAAATAGTTGCAGACCTCTTTTAGACACACATAAATAAGGCTCTAAATGTCTTATCTAAACACAATACCAGGCTGGAAATTCAGGATCTTTTCATAATCTCTACATCAGATTTAAGCCCTCCTGAATCAGAAACCTGTAACAATAGCAAAATAAATAAATAAATCTCAACATACAATGGGACAGGGATGGATAATGATGATAAACATTCCCATTTAACAAAGAGAATAAGTGGGAGACCCAGCAGTTGTGGTTAATAGTAATATAGAAACCTCATTAGACTAATGTTTCAATAAACCCCTACCTTTGGGTTAGGGATAGTCCCTGTTTAAGACCAGGTTCTGCTATTTAGGATTAAGCTCCACAATTCATGGTTCTCGTAGCCCTTGGTTCCACCTTCAAGGAGATGCTCCCTTTTCAGCATCCTCATTGCCATATATAAACGAGGCAAGCGGGCCTCTGGGACTGTGCAGATGTCTCAGTCTAGGTACTAACAGGAAAAAGCTTTGTGGAGGTACAGTCATTTTTAATGCAGGCTGGCAACTCTCAACAGCAAGAGTCTCTTAAAAACTTATTATTTACTGGTTTATAATCAGCTTCACGTGCCAGTAATCACATGCTGTTATTCTTGTGATCTATATCTTTCTACATTAACAACAGGTACTCCTAGCATATT
The DNA here is from genome assembly GCF_036850765.1 of Saccopteryx bilineata. Taxonomy (NCBI): domain Eukaryota; kingdom Metazoa; phylum Chordata; class Mammalia; order Chiroptera; family Emballonuridae; genus Saccopteryx; species Saccopteryx bilineata. The sequence continues at coordinate 313,895,104 of NC_089490.1, forward strand.
CAGACATCACGAGACCAATCCCTTACTCTTTGTTCCACAGCTGATTTTATAAAACATAAAGAATGTACTGCCCTCCTCTCATCCCCCCAGTAATCTACATAACGGTTTTAACATATGACAAGTTATTGATTGGGTCTTTGTACCAGGCTGAATCCTAGTCAGCTTTTATTGCTTAAAACATTTCACAGTTTTTCCTCTATTGTAACCAGTCGGAGATAAAACACAGTTGCACCTTTTAACCATTCAAGTATCAGTATTTCTGGCTTTCTTGTTTCCTTCCATCCCTACCTGCAAATTTGCTGGTTCTTTTCTAAGCTCCTCCCTTTCTAGTAGAACCATGGCCAAATAAGAACCAAGTCACACAAGTAACATTCTGTTTCCTGCCCTCTTCACCTAAAACCACAAGTGCGTCAGGCACTTTATCTGCTTCTGTTATTGCAAGTCACAATTTTATCAAAAACTTTTCCAAGAAGAACATGGGATACGATCTTTCAAGCCTTCAAATGATTTTCTTGTTGCCCACTGCTGCCTGATCGCAAATCAATTCACATATTTTGTTTGTTACAGCTTCACTCAACTTCTAGGTACAAATATGGTGTTTGCAGTTCCCTGACAAGTTGAGCATTTTTTTTCTATGGGTATTTACCATCCACATATCTTGCTCATTTTTTATAATTGTGTGTTTATTTTCTTATTAAGTTTTGAGCATTTTTATATATTCTAGATATAAGTTCTTTGTCAGATATGTAATTCACATACTTTCTCCCAGTTTGTAGCTTTTTTTAACCTTCTTAATAAACCAAGTTTTTAATTTTTATGAAGTTGAATTGAACAATTTCATTTATTTATTTAAGTGAGAGGAGGGGAGATAGAGAGACAGACTCCTGCATGTGCCCTGACCCCTGTCGGGGCTGATGCTCAAATTAACCAAGCTATCGTCAGCACCCGGGGCTGACATTTTGACTAGTCAAGCCACTGGCTATGAGAGGGAAGAGAGAGAAAAGGGGGAGAAAGAGAAAAGCAGATGGTTGCTTCTCGTGTGTGCCTTGACCAGGGATCAAACTGGGATGTCCACATGCTGGGCTGATGCTCTATCCACTAAGCAGCTGGCCAGGGCATTTTTTTAAGGGTTGTGCTTTTGTTCTCATTTTTAACAATTCTTTGCCCAATCCCAGTTCACATGATTTCCTTCTATACTTGTTTCTAAAACCACTTTAATTTTACATTTTATGTTTAGATCTATGACCTGTTTTAACTTAATTTTTGTATAATATCTGAGGTTTAAGTCAAAGGTTCTCTTTTTTCCACCTGGAATAACTCCTCACTCTTTCTTTGTTTCTCATAACACTGTTTTTTGAAGAGTACAATTCATTTGTTTTCAGATTGTTATTCAATGTGGTTTGTCTAATCATTTTCTCAATACTAGATTTAGATTATGCACTTTGTCAGGAAAACTACAAAAGTATTCTGTGATCTCCCAGCACATATATCAGAAGGTATATAATAAACTGATTCATCATTTTGTAATATATATATTTGGATTCCTTTCATACCTTAAAATTATTAATGGCCTCAGATTCAGATCAAACCTTTCTTCCTGATAAAATCTGTCATTTTTAGCCTTTTCTTATATCTGCCTATCTATATTTATGTACTAAAAGAAATATAAATATATATGTTTTCTAGACAGATACATATTGAACACATGAAACAGATATTTAAATATTTCTATATAGATTATTCTGAAACTATTTATATTATTTTACATTTTCAAATTTTATTATTTTATTTGACCAAAGTTTTATTTCTTTCCCCACTCTGTTATTCATAGCTCTTGATAGATAAGGGGTTTTCAGTGGCAGGTCTATGTACTGCCTCATTTACCATGGCAGTTTTCATTAAATATTATAAATGAGGGTATAAAATCTCTCAAAAGCATTATTGAATAATAAAATCAGATAAATTACTAAGAGATCAGCCACTTTGGCATTTACACTAAAAAAATAGAAAATTATTTAACATTGTTTGTAGCATAGCATTTACCTTAACTAATCATTGGCTCTTTTATTCATTTCCTCCTTCCTCTAGGGGCAAGACAATATCATAATGCCCCCTGGAGGGTTAATGCTGGACATGACCCTTTCACACCTTCTGGCAGACAGCCCAGAGCCCCAGCTAGTATGCTTCTGAATGTGGATGTTCTGCCAAGAAACAAACAGCCTGAAGAAGGCTTCTACTCCCTGACTCACAGCACGTGTGCTTCCTGTCTTTGGCTTTGTGCCACTATTGTCTAATTGCTTTATACAGACTGCCCATGTGGCCAGTTGTGAACCCACAGTCTGACTGGCCACCATCAGGCCTCCCCGTATGTAAGTAATAAAGGTAATGTCTGCTCCATCTGATTCTCCTTATGGTGTGTGTGTTTTGTTTTGTTTTTTAATATCTGTGAGACAGGTAGACATACCTGGTCTTGAACACCTGTGTTACAATTGGCATAGCTGGTAGGATATTTCTGAAAGCCTCCACGCTGAATCGACCACGAGCAGCATGCCTGTTAGGAAATTGCCAGGCGGAACCCCAGAAAAGTCACTGGAGGTAAGCCTGGAGAAGTCACCAAGAGGAATCCCAAGGTGGCCAACCAATCATATGTGGCATGACGTTGCCACATTGGTGGACTCTTGGGGTCAACTGAGGGACTGAGGAGACTCCCTAAAAGTGCCATGAATGTCCTAACCACTTGGAAGGTGGCAGGGAACCATTGGAAACTTGGACAAAAACAGATTTAAGCGGAGCTACAGCAGTGCTTGTTTAGCCCCCACTGGGAGCCTTGTGCACAGTGACGCAGAAACAGCCACCGAAACGAAAGTGCAATGTTTAGAGGAATAATTGAAATGAAGAAGAGACACGAGCCTGTCGCAGGCAGACATTAAGGAAACTTGGGATGACAGTTAGAACGAGTCTTCTCAGAGCCTCCTCCGGGAGGTTGGGGAGTTGCTGTGGTCCAGGAAACAAGAGGGGTATTAATATTGCCCAGAGCCTTGTGCAAGCTGTGGGAGTAGAAGGGGTTAATAGCATATCCTCAATGAGAAGCAAAAAAAATGGGACTTCTACAAACTTAAGACTGGATAACCTGTGCCTGATATCTCTACTCCTTCATCTTCAGCCTCCTTAAAAAGTTGTCAAGGACAAATGAAATCTTGCCTTCTCTGAAACTATTAATAATACTGTTTATAGGTATAATAAAATATATAAAATTATCCCTAATGTCTTTTTAGATCAAGTGGTCTGGAAAAGCATTTGATATTGCCACTGGTTTAGATTTAATTATATATTTTAAAGTCATTAGCAGAGCCTGACCTGTGTTGGCACAGTGGATAAAGCATCGACCTGGAATGCTGAGGTACACTGGTTTGAAACCCCGGGGCTTGCCTGGTCAAGGCACATAGGGGAGTTGATGCTTCCTGCTCCTCCCCCTGTTCTCTCTCTCTCTCTAATAAAAATGAATAAATAAAATCTAAAAAAATAAAAGTCATTAACAGAAAATATGTGCTTTGTTTTGCCTGGGCTTATAAGAGTTTCCTGTTACCTATGTTATGTCTTTTGAAAATATGAGTGTTTTCCAGTGAAATAACCTGTTTCTAAAAGTTATGACATATTCAGAAAAAGTATCAATCTAAAGAATGCTAAATACTCACTTTTTTTTCAAAGTCTAAAAGTTTTATTGCATGATTCATGGGTTCACATAATGCAAATGATAACCTGCATACTTAATGTATAACTTGAAATAAATACATTTACAAATTGTGTCTTTTTTTTTCTTTATCTATGTAACAATAATTGAGTAACTCAATTAAAAATGCAGAAGTACAGGCCCTGGCCAGTTGGCTCAGTGGTAGAGCGTCAGCCTGGCGTGTGGAGGTCCCAGGTTCGATTCCCGGCTGGGGCACACAGGAGAGGCGCCCATCTGCTTCTCCACCCCTCCCCCTCTCCTTCCTCTCTGTCTCTCTCTTCCCCTCCCGCAGCCAAGGCTCCACTGGAGGGGAGGTGGCCCAGGCGCTGGGGATGGCTCCTCGGCCTCTGCCCCAGGCACTGGAGTGGCTCTGGTTGCAAGGGAGCGACGCCCAGGAGGGGCGGAGCATCACCCCCTGGTGGGCATGCCAGGTGGATCCCGGTCCCGCGCATGCGGGAGTCTGTCTGACTGTCTCTCCCCGTTTCCGGCTTCAGAAAAATACAGAAAAAAATAAAATGCAGAAGTACATATGCTTGCTCTGTTACCTTAAGCTTATGGCTTTATCTGAATACCTCTTTAATTTATTTTTAAATTTGAGTTTACATAGATTCTAGTGTCTCCCCAAATGCATCCCCCCTCCACCGTATTCCCCTCAACATCTCCCTTACTCCCCATCCCAACAGCTCCCTCCCCCACTTCTTTTAAATACTCACTTTTGATTATCACTGAAAGTTTAGGTTTCAGAGAATTGGAAGTTCTAATTCTCTAATAGTCAGGAAGGAACTGTATAGTTTTAGTAGTAAAATATAAGATATAAAAATAGATTTTGGAAGGGCAAGATTTGAAAATGCATTGTTCTAAAATGATTACATCTGAATGAGTTAAAGAAGAGATTAGGAAAGTTGCAGGTTTGTGCAGAGAGAAGAAAATAAAAAGCCTGACCAGTAGTGGCACAGTGGACACAGTGAATAGAGCATTGACCTGGGACACTGAGGACCCCGGTTTGGAAATCTGAGGTTGCTGGCTTCAGCACAGGGTAGCTGGCTTGAGCATGGGATCATACACATGAGCCCATGGCTGCTGGCTTGAGCCCAAGGTCACTGGTTTGGCTGGAGCGTTCTGGTCAAGGCATGTGAGAGAAGCAATCAGTGAACAACTAAAGTGCTGCAACTATGAATTCATGCTTCTCGTATGTCTCCCTTCCTGTATTTCTGTCTCTGTCTGTCCCTCCATCTCTCTCTCTTCCTCCCCCCCTTCTCTCACTAAAAAGAAAAAAAAAGTGTTAAAAATGGTGATAAAGGGATATAAAGGAGTCTGGCAACCATCCAAGTGTCAGGAATTACCAAACAAATGCAAAAAAAAGGCTTTTCTAACCTTCTTAGTGTTTCAATCTTGAATGACAAAAGTAACTTCAAGATATGTTTTCTATCCTAATGAAAGAGAAGTTTTGGAATAATTAGGCCTATTTGATAACTTTAAAATTACATGGGAAGATTTGTAAAAATTAATAATAATAATAAATAATTATATTCTATTTGTATGCATATAAGATTATGTGAAAATCTTCTAGAATCTATAAGGTTTTAAAATACTTTTATTTGTAATTCTAATTGTTTTTTTTTAATAAATTTTTATTAATGTTAATGGGATGACATTAATAATTCAGGGTACATATATTCAAAGAAAACATGTCTAGGTTATCTTCTCATTAAATTATGTTGCATACCCCTCGTGTAATTCTAATTGTTATCTTAAATGTTGTTAAAAGAAACAAATTCCTTTGTCAATTACATTATAACCAGCTGTATAAACATGTCATTTTAAGTTTTCTTTCCTCATTTAGAGACAGCCAAGAGCTGTTTGCCTTCACCGGGGAAGACCAGCAGTGAACATTCACTGTGTTACCTATGGGATACTTGCATAGCCCCATTATCTACACGGGCTCAGAGTGACTACTGTGTCAGCCTGATCAAGGCTGGAAGAGGTGCTATTGTATTGTTACACTGTCATGCTAGTCTCTAACTCTCTTCTCACTCTAGAGAAGGCTGCTCCTCCTTGCTGGCTCACCTCAGACAACAAGGATGGGAGGTCAGCAAGAGTAAAGTGCAAGGCTCTGGCTTACCTGTCAAATTCTTGGGGGTTGTTTGGTCAGATAAGACAAAGGTGATCCCAACCGTGATTATTAAAAAAAAAAATCCAGGCATTCTCCTGGCCACAGCAGCCAAAGCAATTGCAAAAATTCCTTGGGCTTTTAGGTTACTGGAGGGTCTTTATTCCCCATGTAGCTCGACTAGTGTGACCCTTGTATGCCTTGTTGTGGGATTGGACAGAACACCATGAGGCAGCTCTTCAGTCCGCTGAGCAGGCATAGCAAGAGTCCAGGCCTTGGGAACAGTGGACCAAGGCCAGCCACGTGAACTAGACATTCACATAACACCTGAGGGTATGGTGGGGGCTTATGGCAGATGGCTGCCTTGACTAAATGGAGTGCATACTTACAGAAACAGAGTGAGCTAGCAACAGCCCCTTGAGCAAGGAATTGCAAGCAGTGCTAGGCCCGGTGACTTATGGAGATATAGAACAACACCCGAGCTCAGGGCTGTGAGACCCTCCCGGTCCAGGAAGGAAAGCCCCTCATCCTGGAGGAGGCCTGCTACACAACGCCTCCTGTTGAGGAGTACCACCTCGATGGCATGCAGTCTCATACCAGCCAGTGACTGACAACATTTGGATGGAGGATGGTAAAGGGCAAAGCAGACAATGGGCTGAATTGTGGGCAGTATGGATTGTCATAATCCAAGGACTGAGGCACCTAAGAGTCTGCACCAACATGTAGGCAGTGTATAGAGGACTGACTTTCTGACTTCGCATGTGGGAGCCAGCCAATTGCAGAGGTGTAACCACACTGACCCTACTTTCAACACCCCTAAAGTACAGCTGTTCCGCCTTATCAGGGACAGCATGTAGCAGGTCAGAAACCACATTCAAACATGGACTCGACCACCTCTTAGACGGTTTGGACTAGACTAAACTGGCTGGCTGCCATTTGTGTCCAATTACGCATCCTGGTCCATCACTGCACTAAAAGAGCTACTGGAACCGGTAATGGGACCTGTCCCCTGGGGTGGCTACTGCAGGCTTGATGCATACCTTATTAAGCATTATAGGTTTCTGTCTTTTCTTGCTGGTGTTTGCTTATAGCTTGTACTATATCTGTGGTATTTGGATGCAATGTATCACTGCTTGGCCCACACAGGCTCCTTATTGGCAGAGTTTTGCACAGATTGTGAGGTGGAAGAGCAATGTTGGGGTGGAGTGTAGGGTTAGTGCTGGCCACGGCTTTTCCACATCTTCTCAGATGGCCCAGGGCCCAGGCCAACCGCTCTTGAATGTGCATTTTCTGCCAAGGAATAAGTGGATCTTGAAGAAGGCTTCCCTTCTCGGACTTTGTGCGCTTCCTGCCCTGGCTTTGTGCAGCTATCACCTAACTGCTTTATAAGCCAGACAGCCTGTGGCCTGTTGTGGACCCACAGCCTGACCAGCCCCCATCAGGCCTCCCGTATATAAGCAATAAAGGTGATGTCTGCTCCATCTAGTACTCCTTGTAGTAATTTTTTTGGAATATCTGTGAGACAGTAGATACCTGGTCTTGAACTCCTGCCTTACACCCCCAATAGCAAAAACAAAAGCAACCAATTTTGATACCTGTGTTCTTGTCTTCTAACATTAATCTTGCTGTGGCCAAGAGTGAATACACAAATGGCCCAGCATGCTCACTTCCCCATCCTCACCCTGATTCTTAAGGCACATGTTACCCAGGAGCCACTTCCTGTCACCGTGAGCACTGGATGCACATGGCTGCTATGCAAATGACGCTGCACCGCTGCAATTAGAAAAAGATCTCATTGTGAATCATTTGACATAAATAAGCATCTTCACTGCACTTCAGGAAAGGTTTTTCAATTAACAAGGTCTAATAGTTTTAAAGGCTTTATGAGGAATTACACTAAAACCAATGATAGCACTAAGATGATTCATCATAATGTACTGTTCCCCCCCCCCTCAAATGTGATTTCTAATTAAAGCTTAGGCAGGATCATGATTGAGGTTCTAGCCTTATTGATATACCATTTTCATTACAAAACAAATCTACCCATTGCCTAATGTCATACATTCTAACTAGTGAGAAGAAGAAAAAAGAAGAGAACTGATATTTATTAGGAATTATTAATATAAGAGCTTCCTTACATATTAACTCATCTAGGGTATATCTAAATAACACTATATGTGTCTTATTATATCCACATTTTTAATATGAAGAAACAGAGACTCAGTATGTCCTGAAACTTCTCCAAAGATAACAAGAGAATTTGAGCTAGACCAGATTAAGAGTTTAAATCTAATACCCTTTCCACTGTATCACATTATCTCTTTTTTATCATATTATATATATTTAATTTTTCCATTGATCTGAAAGAGTGAGAAGGGAAAGGGATAGAGAGTGAAAGGAATCAACTCATTGTTCCACTTAGTTGTTCCATTTATTTGTGCATTCATTGATTGCTTCTTATATGTGCCCTGACCAGGGATCAAACCCACAACCACAGCACACAAGGGCAATGCTTTATTCACTGAACCACTTGGCCAGTACAGCTATGCATTGTTATTAATTCAGTGCCCAATACTAGTATTTTATATTATTTATTTACTTACTTATTTTTAAGTGAGAGAAGGGAAGATAGTGAGAAAGACTCCTGTTACCCAACCTGACCAGGATTCACCTGGCAACCCCCATCTGGAGCTGATTCTTGAATCGAGCTATTTTTAGCACCTGAAGCTGATGTGTTGAGACCAACTGAGCTAACCTAAGCACCTGGGCCAACGTTCAAGCCAATCAAGCCTCAGACTGTGGAAGGAGAAAAGTGAGAGAAGGGGGAGAAGGAAAGGGAGAGAAGCAGATGGTCGCTTCTCATATGTGCCCTGACTGGGAATTGAACCGGAGATGTCCATATGGTAGGCCAACGCTCTATCCACTGAGCAAACCGGCCAGGGACCAAAACTAGTATTTTAATTTCTATTCCTATTTATGCATTTTTACTTTTAAAATTTATCAATTTTATGCACCTCATATTTTATATGTATTTGAGGTTATTTTATCTTCTTTTCATGAAAGATATTGTCTTTATTTAATAAATCATATCATGCACTTCAAATGTCCAGCTAATTTACAAATGGAAACATTTATAAATAGTTATCTATCTACCTGTTATACCTGCTTTCATCTTCATTGTACCCATGACTACTGTTCATTGCCAGAACAAATGGGGGAAAGATGGCTTTCCTGAACCTGATAGCAACAACCATCAGTGTCTTCTGATCCCCTGAGGTCTCTGTACTTATTTCTTTTTTTTTATCATACACTACTAAGCCAGTTTATTAGCTCACCCAGTGGGCAAATAGGTTTCAGCAATTCAAAGAACTTCTAAACACAAGGAAAACATATAGACATGTGCATAATGATTAATATTAATGCCATTTTATTCTTGGGAATCAAGAACAAAAATTAGTACCAATTCTTAGCTCAGACTAGTCAATGTCTTTGGGGTTTTTTTTCTTTCCCACTATCTCTTGTCTATTTTGCTCACAGTGACATTAGTTGAATGAATTAAATGCATGATCTGAGGGTTCTTATTTCTTCTTGCTTCTTTACCGAAGCTTATATTCCAAAACCAAACTACTAGAAATCACCAAAACCCTTAGTTCCTGATAGTAATGACTTACTAGAATCAATATTTTAAAATCTGTCCTTATGATTTAAGTCTTCCCTAACTATGGTCATGTGAGTAATAACCAAGTAAATAAAATGTTCATTGTTTATTCTGCCCTTTGGGGCAACTTGAGTAGTATCAGTAAGATCAGACCTGAGCCTGCAAGGCAATAAGGAAGAAACTGGGCCATAAGCATAAGAAAAATTTCACTTCCAAAAACATACACTTCTCCAGTGCCAAGCAGAGAAAGTATCAGGTGGGGAAATCTAATCTCTCCAGAGGACTAAGGTCACCAACTGTGGTAGGCTCTAAGAAAGACCTAACATTTGATTGTAAATTGACTCATTGCCCCTATCAACTTAAAACTCCACAGCTCATATACAAGTGCAATTCAGCTGAGGTTCCAATGAAACCAACTCAAACGTTTTAAAATGAAAACAATCATTCGGAAAGAAATTAGAAATGTTCTCTGGAAATGAAAGTGGTAAAATAAAAACATTGGATCTAATATTTTCAAGTCCAAGAGTCAGTCCAAAAGGGAGTCTGCAAAGGCTCAAGAGAAAATAAGCAACATTAATACTTTGCTCAACAGCTCCCCTGCCAGTGTGGACCAATCAAAGACTAGCTGGTCCCTGTTTCTACTAAACAAATGAATGTCATTATTGGAGGGCAGATAGTTAAACCTTCCTCATCCAGATCTGCATTAATAAAAGGGAACTATTTCTTCACTCTTTCAAAATGTTCTATGATTTTATGTCAGCCAAGACATACACGTGTAAGAATAGTGACTATCAGAAAGGAAATTTAGGTCCTTGACTCTGTGTCCACAACAAGAAAGACAAAGGAGATCTGTGGTCCTGCTTCTCATATGACCTCATTCTTTTTTCATTTTTTTTTAAATTTTCACAGTTTAAGGAGTTTTTAGTAAACCAAGAATTTTATAATCCAAATTATGTTTCCTTGCTCAGTTATCAATTCTGTTATTTAAAACAAAAGTGACATTCCACAGTAAAGAATTACAAATTTTAAAAAAAGGAATGCTTTTTTATTTTTTACTTTGCTGAAAATTTTTTTCCCAAGGTCTATAAAACATTAAATTGTTTTTATATTTTACAAATTTTGTAGTTGCTGTTTTTAAATCAATAAGTAATCTAGAATGAGCATTATGTTTGCTAGACCTGGCATTTGGTTCAAAGTTCCCTTTCCCTTTTAAATTTATTTTCTATTTTTCAATGTTCTTTTCCATAATATATAAGTTTTTCAATGTTAACATATTTTTTCTTCAGTGAAGTATTAGTTTCTTTTTGTGGTCCCTGATCAATTTTAAACAGTTGGCACACCAGTGGCACTGCTGACTGCTCCCTGGGTGGCCTCGTTAGCTTGGTGGGCTTCTTAACAACATCTTAATGCACAGCTACCAGTTACCATGCAGCAGCCTATTCACGTACAAGGTCAGGGGCCTTTGACTGCTTCTGGGTAGGCATCTGCCCCTCCTCAAGAGCAAAAGCAAATGTTGGGCAAAGGGCTGTTTCCTCTCATTCAAGCCATACATCCTACTCTTGCTGGTAAAATCACTGGCATGTTGTTGAAGACTAATAACTCAAAACTTCTTTCAGATGCTTAAGTCTCCAGAGTCTGTCTGTTCTAAACTTGACCTCACTCTTAACAGCCTTCTCCTTAATTGGTATGTGTTAGTAACAGGGGAGCATTATGCTAGACACTACAACAATGCAAAAGGAGACAAGACATGGTCCTTAATCCACTTTTATGAATTTCCTAGCTTATAGGTAGAGGAAAAAAGAGAAGAAAAAGAAACTAACATTTACCTTTATCAAGAAGCAGTGCTGTATAGTAGTTAAGAATAGGGGCTCAGGTGCTACACAATCACCCAAATTAATGACTAGTTTTCATCTGAGTGAATAATAAAGACATTGAAAGTGTTGAAGTGAAAAACTGACATAATTTTATTTACATTTTGAAAGGATTTCTTGTATTGCTATATTGAGAATTGATTGTTTGGGATTAAAGGCAGCAATAAAAGCAGAAATAAAAACTTTTATATCAGTTGAAGAAACTTAATATGTTTCCTAGAAAACAAGAGAGAAGAAAAAGGAAATAAAAAAGTACAACAAATATAAAATATGAACTTAGGTTTACAAGACAAGTTCTATTGTACTAGTAATAACAAATGTAAATGGGAATAATTTGTCAGTTAACAGAGGTCTCAAATTGGCAAAAAAAAGTCAGTAATACATTGTGTAAAAGAAATTCTCTTTAGACAAAACAACTTAGAAAAAATTTAAAGCTTGAATATAAACAGATTTTTAAATTATTAGGCAAATAAAACAGAAGAAAGCAATATTAGTAGCTGACAAAATATGAAGAAAGCAAAAAAAATGGCATGAAAAAAATTATATACTGGTAAAAGGAACAGTTAAATGAAATGATATACCCCTATTAACATCACTGCATCTAAGAGCATGTTTGAAAATATTTCAAGCAGCAATTGACATAAGTACATAAAGAAATATATAAATAATAGTAGTAATTTGAGATTTTAACACATGCATCTCAGAAATGAATAGGTGAAAGACAAAGAATAAACAGACATCAAGGATTTGACCAATATTATGAAATATGCTGGTGTTAATAACACACATGTGCACACACACAGCACACACACAAACAGAAAGATAATTCTGTACGCAACAAAGGAAGGCATTTACTTTGTTGTGCCTTAAAAAAAATAGACCATATGTTAAGAAGAAGAAAAATCACCAATGAAAAACCAAAGTGTAATATTATGTTGACTATATACATACATATTGGCCATAGTGCAATAAAATTAGAAAATAAAATAAAATAGAGCTTGAAAATTTATGTATTTGAAAAAACTAAATAGAATATTTCTTTTAAAAAAGGAAATCACATGGGAAATTCACTAATTTAATGTTAGTAGGTCTGAAAACAATATATATTAAAATTGAAGGCATATAGCTAAAAGGAGTAAGAATTTTTTTAACTCTCAAAGAGCCAATTCTCACTCTTTTGAAGGTGATATTACCCCTGCTGAGATTGCATGCCCTAGATCTGTCTACCAATTTACAGGAATTGAAGGGCACAGAGGGACATATTAAACAACACTGCAGGGATGCAATCAGCAAAAGCCAGAGAGTGCTTTTTTTTTAATGGAAGAATAAATAAGAACATTTTTTAAAGTATTTAACTAGAAGGAAGGAAAATTAATAAGGTGGAGAGGACAGATAAAAGTTGAAATTATCTTAATATATCTTGTTTTGTAGAATTGACTTTACAACCATTATTTTCATAATATAAAGCAAAATTAAATTTAAAAACACTAATTTTAAATTTTTAAAGCAAAACAAAACAAGTTAACACAAGAATAGCTAAAAGTTGCTCCAAATTAATAAAATACAGAAACTATCAATTTCTTCTGCAAATACATAGCAAGGATACAACTGAGGGAGAATGTATAGATCAAAAGTAACTGAAAAGACATCTCATAAATTGCAATGTAAGAAACAGTTTTTAAATACTAATTCAAACAAATAAACTGTAAAAAAAAAAACAAAACAATTGGGAATATTAAGACCACTCTGTTTTGATGCTGCAGAACTAAAAAGGATCATGAGAAATTACTATGAGCAATTAAATATAAACAAATTGAATAACTTAAAAGAATAAATTTCTAGAAACAGATGACCTACCAAGACTGAATTATATTGAAGTAGAAAATCTAAACTAACCTATAATTAGAAAGGTGATCGGATCAGTTATCAAATATCTCCCAACAGAAAAGCCAAGAACCTGATTGCAACACTGATGAATTCTACCAAACATTTAAAGAAGAATTAACATGCAATCTTCCTCAAACTGTTCTTAAACAAATTGAAGAGCAGAGAGAATACTTCTAACCTCATTGTATGAGACCAGTATTACTCTGTTACCAAAGTCAGAAAAAGAATACAAGAAAACTACAGGTCAATATTCTTGATGAATAAAAATGCAAAAAGTCCTGAACAAAGCAGTAACAAACCTGACCCTGGCCAGTTTGCTCAGTGAATAGAGCATTGGCCCAGCATACAGAAGTCCCAGTCAGGGCACACATGAGAAGCTACCATCTACTTCTCTTCCCTTCCTCTCCCACTTCTGTCTCTCTTCTCATCTCACAGCCAGTGGCTTGATTGGTTTGAGGGTCGTCCTGGGTGCTGAGGATAGATTGGTTGATTCAATCATAGGCTCCTGATGGGGTTGCTGGGTGAATCCTGGTTGGGACACATGTGCAGGTCTGTCTCTCTATCTCCCTTCCTTCCACTTAAAATAAAAAACAAAAACACAAACTAACAAAAAACAATAGCAAACCAAATTCAAAAGCACAGTTTAAAAAATTATACACATGAACAAGTAGGGATTTATTTCTGGGCTACAAGTTATATGGAACCCAGTTAATGTGATATGCCATATTAACAGAATGAAAATTAAAATGACATGATTATCCCAATAGATGCAGAAAAGGCATTCAACAAGATTCAACATTCATGATAAAAACTCCCCAAAAAATTAGAAATAAAGGGTAATTATATCAATGTATAAAAGCCACATGTAAAAGCCTACAACAAACATCATACTCAATGGTGAAACACAGAAAGCTGTTCCTTCTAGATCAAGAACAAGACAAGGATGCCTGCTTTTCCATTCTTTTTCATTATAGTACTAGAAGTCCTAGCCACAGCATTTAGGTAAGAAGAAAATAAACAAAGGCTCTAAATAAGGATGGAGAAGTAAAAGATCTTTTTTTTTACAGATGACATGATCTTATCTGGAGAAAACACTAAAGATTCCACCAAAACACTACTGGAATTAGCGAATGAATAAAGTTGCAGAATACAAAATCTACACACTTACACAAAATCAGTTACATTTCTATACATTAAAAATTAATTATTCAAAAAAGATAATAAGAAAACAATCCCATGTATAACAGCATCAAAAAATAAAATAAAATAAAATACTTAGAAATAAACTTAACTAATGAGGTAAACAACTTGTACATTGAAAAGAAATTAAAGGGACAAATAAATGGAAAAGATGTCCAGCATTCATAAACTGGAATACTTAATATTGTTAAAATGTCCACACGACTCAAAGCAATCTAGGTGCAATATGATACCTATAAAAATTATAACATCAGTTTTTCCAGAAATAGAAATAGCAATCATAAAATTTCATGCGGAATCACAACAAACCCTGAATAGCTAAAACAATTTTGAGAAAGAACAAAGCTGAAGACTTCATGTTTGCAGGTTTCAAAATATATGTTTTGAAGCAACATGATACTGTCCTAACAACAGACATATAGAACAATTAAACACAACAGAGAACTCAGAAATAAACCTCTGTGTATTCGGTCAACTGATCTTCAACATGGGTGCCAAGAACATATAGTGAGGAAAGGGTAGTGTCTTCAACAAATGGTGTTGGGAAAAGTGGATATATACATGCAATGAGAATAAAACTAGATCCTTCTCTAACATTATTCACAAAATCAACTCAAAATTTGTTAATGACTTCAATGTAACACTGGATATGGTAAAACTCTTAAAAGAAAACTTCATGACTTTAGAATTGGCAATGATTTTACTGTAATGTGTTTATTATTAAGGAAATATCCAAAGGACTTAAATCTGTTTCAAATATGATATGAAAACATCTGGTCACAGTCATCCATTTAGTTCAATGTGACATGAACTTCTCTACCTAATACATACAAGATGCTATGACAAAAGCCATAAAATGGAAATGGCAATGACCCAACTATTAAGCAAGGTTGAAAATGACATTTGTAATAAGAATAAACACACATCTTGGGTAGTCAGACCTAGGAGAAGTAATTTCCTTCTGGGGAATTAAAAACAATTGCATGAAAATATCAGCACTTGAGCTAGACCTTGAAAGTAAGATTTGGACACATAAAGGTAATGGAATTAACAAGGATACTCCAATGTGATGAAATAATAGAATCATAATGAATAATCAGAAACTGGTTTTATTTGGTTCAAGTATAAAAATAATGAAGTGAGGTAGTAAAACTCCCATGACAAAGGGATTTTGAGGAATGTTTTGCTGCAAGTTACAAATTTCTCAAATTAATTCTGTAAGTATACTAACCTACTGAAGTACTTTGGGTTAGGGAATGATATAATAAAAGCTTTATTTCAGAGCTTTGGCTGGTTGGATCAGTGGTAGAGCATCAGCCTGGCGTGTGGATGTCCTGGGTTTGATTCCCGGTCAGGGCAAACAGGAGAAATGCCCACCTGCTTCTTTAACCTTTCCCCTGTCCTTTTCTCCATCTCTCTCTTCCTCTCCCACAGCCAAGATTCCATTGGAGCAAAGTTGGCCCCTGGTGCTTAGGATGGCTCTATGTCATCCACCTCAGGTGCTAGAATGGCTCTGGTTGCAAAGGCGCAATGCCCCAGATGGGCAGAGCATCACCCCCTAGTGGGCTTGCTGGGTGGATTCTGGTCAGGCACATGTGGGAGTCTGTCTCTCTGCCTCCCTGCTCCTCACTTCAGAAAAATACACACACACACAAAAGCTTTATTTCAGGAAGATTAATCTAGATTAGAAAAAAAAGTAGATCCCCCAAATCATTGTCATCTGCTTTAATGAGGAGGAAATATCATAACTGTCTTGGTCAGGCAGTTATTTTGTATGTATCAAATAAGCAACTTCATGTTTTTTAGTCAATTCCTTTTTTTCACATTGTATCAATATTTCAATTCTGGATTGTAATTTTCCCTCAAATAGTCTTTAATCAAACTGCTTTTTCCAGTAAGTAGTTTGATTATCCATTGTAACAATTAAGAAGAGTTCAAGGGTCTGTACTTACTCTAATCCAAGATATTATAAGGGTCAACAAAAAAATGGAGACCTCAAGGGCACACAATGGGAACAAAATTTGCATCACATAGAATCAGAAAGGAAGTAAAAGAATGAGAAAGAAAGGAAGTAAAAGAATGAGAAAGAAAGGATCATGGTGCCCCCAAACTCCACCCTGCAACAAAATTTATTATTAGAGATATGCTAGAAAAAGAAATCAACTGGTTTTGTTTCTTTGTTTGGTTTGTGACCATTCTTTTATTTATGTAACAGGAAAAAAGAGATCAAAACAGAAAGGGACGCTCTAACCTAACTCAGTGACAATGACACTTCAGTCTCTGTGTGTAGTGGTTTTAAATGCAGGTTCTGGAGTCAGATCCTGGCTCCAACATTTACAACCTATATTACTTGTCCAAAATATTGGACAGATCTGTGTCTTATTTTTCATTTGAAAAATGGGGTCACTAATTGTATCCTCTTAAGGGTTTTTTAAAGATTAAATGAGTTAATACATGTAAGCCTCAAAACAGTGCCTGACACAAAGTAAAAGCACCCAATAAATGTTCATCATCATCATCATCATCATCATCATCATCATCTTAATTCATGTCATCTATTCACAAATTTTTTTCATATTGTCATTTTTGCACCAGTTGGTATATGCATTTTTGTACTATCATTCAACTATTTAATGTTACTATCTTAGTCAACTGTTTTTCTTTCTTGATAATTCATATTATTTTTAAACAATATACAAATGAAACTACCTCTTCTTTGAACCCTGGAAATCCCTCAGTAATTGTACTTTTGAAGCAGCATCTTTCCATCAACAGCTGCACCTCTCCCTTTCTACTACCTTTCCTCACACCTTGTTCGGAATTAATGGAACAGATTAGGCAGAAGCCATCAAAATTCCTGGGTCCCAGCAAGAGTTGTGTCCCAGTGCACAGTGGTCACTCACGATCACAGACTCACAGAGAGTTCTCAGGCCAACACAACCGCTCTCTCCAACCATGGCTCCCTCATAGAAGCTGTGTCACCAGAATGGGGATGGAGTGGGGTGGAAAGAGAAAGGAAGATTAGAGTCATCTTTATCCATAATTTCCTCTTTACACTTGTTTCCATCTAAGGTTATGGCTGTGCACAAAGAGCCAAACAGGACCAGACAGGTACTCATAGGTAAAGCCTGAATACTTGCATAACTAAAAAGCAAGAGAAGGACATTATGCTCACAAGCCATCCAGTAATCTCCACTGCAGTCTGAAAACCACTAAGTGGTAGAGGGATAGAGCTATCACCCTTGCCCGTTAGGAAGGCCAGAGCTCACACATTCCTTATTCTAGAACTACCTTCCAGGTTTATGGAAGTTGGCCCCAAACTGCTTCCAGAACTGGCTCAGTTATCTTCACTAGGTCCAGGACAACTATGTATGCAGCATGGGCAGAGCTTTGGTATGTGAGCCACAGTATTCACCCACGTGAATGTCAAGTCCCTCATGGCGCATGACCGAGCCAAGGGGTGCAGAGACTGGAACAGGCAGAAGGCCTTGGCCAGGATTTAGGACAGTAGTTCTCAAACTTTTTGAAGTCGGGGCGCATTTAAAATCCTACAAATAATTGTAGGTGCACTATATACAAATTTCTAAGAACTATGTTATAATAATTAAGTCAGATATTAAAGAAAAAAATATAAAGTCCAAGCATGCTTTTATGGTAATTAAATGAAATAAATATGACAAAATTAAATTTATTCTGACATTAAAAAACACTTTTATGTCACATTTTTTGAGTTATGCTTTTTAGAATTCGTAAAAAAGAAGGGTTAAAAAATAAAAAAATGACAAAAAAGTTATCTTTTTATATATATAGATACATTCTTAGTAAGATTTAGTAAATTTGGCAGGTCCCGGCACAAATGTGTTAAGTTTTTTCATTCTTGTGTATATGAGAAACATGAGCCTGATATGTCCTAGCGATTTCTTCAATGTTTGGGCATATATTTGAAAGGCAAACTCTCATTTCCTCATCAATACATTGAAGAATTCCTCTCTTTTTACTTTTAATTGTGTTGAGTGTAGAAAACCCCCACCATACATATCATCTTAACTTTACACCGAGAAAACGATAGAAGAAACTTGCCTCCAGTCTTTCCTGGGAACATGGGGGGTGGTATAAACAATCCAGCACCACAGCTTAACAGCCTTTTGCAACCTAATCATGCAAGTGAGGTGGGGTGTTGGGCAGACTGTTAGCTTACAGCTAATTCCCCACACCTCTGTCCCCCCAAAATCTAAACTCAAAAAACCCTGTTGCTTTTTGGTCACCAACAGGCACATATTTCTCTGGAATACCATAGGATGCACCTGGAAATCTTCTAGGGCTCACCAGTGTGCCCTGGCGCACACTTTGAGAACCACTGATTTAGGGGCTCGATCCCCCAAGCTGTCACATCCCAGCATAGAAGTCTATGGAACCCAAGAATTCTCAATTCAAACTTGGCTTTCTAGTCATTGTGAAGATAGGAGCGGGGGGGGGGGGGGGGGGGGAGACCTTCCTTTTTAAACACTTTCTTAGTTTGGTTAATAATGTTTTAAATATTTACACATGTGAGTCCCCATTAGGACTCGTGTACCACATGATGTACATGACAACATGAGCATTTCCCTGGAGCATTGCCTACCTCCATTCCTTAAGTATCAAATGAGGGCCTAAAAAGTCCGTGGCCTAACAGCATCTGGGGCATGGACCAAGGATGGTTTATTCCAACAAATAGTACTGAAA
The DNA here is from genome assembly GCF_036850765.1 of Saccopteryx bilineata. NCBI lineage: Eukaryota > Metazoa > Chordata > Mammalia > Chiroptera > Emballonuridae > Saccopteryx > Saccopteryx bilineata. The sequence goes on from NC_089490.1 coordinate 313,914,282, forward strand.
CCAGCAAGGATAGGGCACTTTAAAATGCCTAGATGATTCCAGTACCTTTGTAACCCAGCACCAGCACAGTGACTGGCAACTATTTGTTAATGAATTTGGAACAAATGAACTTGAACTCTCCCAAAGGCTCAGACAATTTGAGGAACTTGAGTATAGTCCTCATTTTGGTAGCAGCATCACTGCTAATATGTGCAGGTGCCTTGTGCATGAGAAGCAATGAAGCTGATGAACAATAGCAATAGCTATGAAATTTGCATTAAACACATATATCGAGAACTATTTTCTGCTTTTTAACAACACATAATACCCACATGTGTAAGCTAGGGATGTTACACTGGAAAATAAGTAGCACTTATGTTCAGCTCCTTGATTACACATTCAAATAAATGTACACAGTTTTATTTGAATGTGTAATCCTATGTAAATGGAAGCATTCAAACAAACTCACTTGGTCCATTTATTTAAATCTCTGATGGCTCATTCTATGTAGTAAGATTCATGCACTTTCCCCATTTTTCTTTCTAAACCATTAACTAGAAGAAACATAAGTTAAAACATTTTGTTAAAATAGCATTAAGGGTGGTGGGTTGTTTTTTCTTTCTGGTGTTGTTACATTGACATATTTGTATGAATCTACACAAAAATGAATATATATTATGTATGACCTCAATAATATTCTACTGAGTAAAATGTCTTCACTTATAACAGTGAATTTTGTTATATATATATAACAAAAGTATATATGGTGGGTCAAAAGTAATATTACAGTTGTTCATATGGAAAATAATATAATAATTAATAAATAATAATACAAGAATAAACTCTGTGTTTTGTGTACTCACAACTGTAAACCTACTTTTGCCCCACCCTATAGATTCCACTCCAACTAAAGGGAAAGGAAATGTCTCCTTGTCTCCCCTGCTGCTTCGACTATTACGAATTGCAGGGTTGGATGGAGGCAGATGGAGAGTAGGCCTTTATTATTATATAAAGGTCTAGCAGGTCATGGGTGGGGGAGAGCAGGAAATTAGAAAAGTGCTTTATGTTGGGCGAATGAGTGTTTTCCTCACCTGAGCCACTGATATGGGAAGTGATATGGAGATGCAAAGTTGAACGGAGAGCAGTGAGCTGAGCCTCTGGGTTAAGCTGAGAGCAGTGTGAAGGAGCGGCTAGGCCGGAGGCCCTGCACTGGAATAGTCTCAGAGAGAGTGGGGAGGGCATGCGTGGAATAGGGTCACTGTGAAAGTCAAGAGAGATGGGGCTGTGGGAAGCAGGTATTGACTACGGAGGGAGGATCGGCCGTCAAGCGGGTATTACTGCTGACCCGCTCTCCTGAACCACAAACCCTCATCATTTCAACACTCTAATGGACTTAACACAAATTGGCATCTCTCAAAATCCTCACAGTCCACTCTCAACTTACCATCTTGTCTATGTGGTTCTTCCACACACTTTATAGTCATGTGAAAATCTCCCCTTCGTAACAAACATTCTTTGATTCTGTTTCTCTGGTAAACCTTGGTGTCTCTTTGTTTATTTGGGCTTTCTGGTTGTGGTCAAGAACAAAATAACTAAATGAACTTTGATGGGAAGAGGGAAGAAATTATAAACATTTTACCTGCCTGCCTGTGGGCTTCTTTCTTTTGTCTTGCGCCCTTTTCAGATAGTAAGATGAGGCATAGGGTGATTACTTCAGAGGAACATTTTCCCCTGGGTTCAAAAGGAGTCAAGGTGAGTCAAGGGGACCAACTTTAGCCAGTTCAAGCCCCACTCAACTCATTAGAATGAAAGATAAAATAGTAAAATAGAAATTCAAACCCAAGCCCTCCTCAAAAACAAAGTGTGCATTTGATTGGAGTTGTACTGTCTTACCTCTAAGTAAACTTATCTCTAATTTAAAAAAGCAGTCTGACAAAGACGGGGCCATTTTTAACATACAGGATAGCTGGAAGGAGACACGCCAACAGCTAGGAATCTCATTTAGTCATGCCTCTAACTGGTGAGATATAGCTTCCATTTTCATTACTTCATTGAAATAGCTTTAGAAAAATGGCCTCCTCATCTTCAGTTACCGTGGACTCTCTCATCTCATGCTGCCTGGCTCTCAGCAGTGGCTCTGAGCCCGCTCCAGCTTCTTTGACCTCTGGGCGGCGCCTTTGCCCTCCAGGTGGTGTCTGGCTTGCCTCCACTCTCTGACTGCTCCTGTGCAGCCCACACACTTCCCGCTCTCTCTCCTTAATCTTGCCCACTTGCTCTTCCTTTATCCCTCTTCTCTTCTGAGTATTTTCCTCATTGAAAATATGAATTCACCCTATGGCTTCAACATTCACATTCATTCAGAAGACTTCAAAGTCTTTATCTCTTTCTAAAATGTCACCAAAGCTTCAGCCTTACATTTTCCAACTTCTGTTAGGAAATCTCTCAATATTTTGCTAGCTTCTCCAAATGAGTGAACTCAAAATGAAACTCACCAGTCCCCCTCCCAAACCTGCTTATTCCCTTAAATTTTCCTACAACAGTACTCCCAGTGCTCCCATACTCAAGGTCGAATTATTATTCACTCATTCATTGAAAAAAGAGAAATGCTAACTGAGCCTGTTATAAGCCAGGCACTGGGGACTGACAGCTGATGGTGATACATTCTTGCCACAGTCACCTTTAATTATTTTTCTCTTTATTATCCAATTAATTGCTAAGTTCTAACAACTTTGTCTTAATAATATCTTGCAGATCCATCCTATTTTAGGTATGCCAGTTTCCACTATTCAAACTCAGGCCTTAATAATGTCTTTGATGGGTCGTTGTTATGGCCCCCTAATTGACTGCTTTTCTCTCTCCTTTCTAACTCATTTTACAATCCTTCACCAGGCTAACCTTCTCAAAGCACAGTTGTTACTGGTCAAAAGCCAATGTAGTAAGGTATAAAGGCAGCCCCATCTTAACTAGCTGTGTGAAATCTTGGCAAATAGCTTATGTTTCTTTCCTTGTAAAATGATACCTTCCTCCCCGGGGATGACATCAGAATTAATGAAACAATAACAGTGTTCCAAGCAGTTTATGCATATTGCTTCACTAAATCGTTGCAACAGCATCATGAAATATGTATTATTATGATCTCCCTTTTGTAAATAAGAAAATTGAAGCCCAAAGAGAAAGTAACTCTCCCAAAGTCATAATGCTACGGACGTAGCAAAGCCAGCGTTGGCAGCCAGGCTGTCTGATTCTAGGCTCTTGCCAGATGCATAGTAGACAGAAAAAAAATTTTTTAGCTCCTGTCATCTTCCCAAATAAATGAGCTAATTTTTCCGTCTCTGCATAAACTACACAGAATGAAGTTTCTGACCCTTGCAACTGAAAGTCTGGATTAATACATCTGCACACTGGTTAAGTTCAACTTTGAAGAACATTAGGGAAGTACAGGAGAGTCTGCACACCAACAAATCAAACTCTTTAAGGAAAATATGTGACTTGTTCATAAAAATACATGCAAAACATTTTGCCTGTTGGAGCAAAGCATAGAAAGCCTAACAAAAGCATATTTCTCAAGTATATTCTTTCAACAAACACTCAGATGTTTACTCAGAAACATACAATTTCTAACAAACAGGTTTATAGTCTACAGTGCACAGTTTCTTTTTTTTTTTTTTTTTTTTTTTTTTTTTTGCATTTTTCTGAAGCTGGAAACAGGGAGAGACAGTCAGACAGACTCCCGCATGCGCCCGACCGGGATCCACCCGGCACGCCCACCATGGGGCGACGCTCTGCCCATCCTGGGCGTCGCCATGTTGCAACCAGAGCCACTCTAGCGCCTGAGGCAGAGGCCACAGAGCCATCCCCAGCACCCGGGTTATTTTTGCTCAATGGAGCCATGGCTGCGGGAGGGGAAGAGAGAGACAGAGAGGAAGGCGCGGCGGAGGGGTGGAGAAGCAAATGGGCGCTTCTCCTGTGTGCCCTGGCCGGGAATCGAACCTGGGTCCTCCGCACGCTAGGCTGACGCTCTACCGCTGAGCCAACCGGCCAGGGCTACAGTGCACAGTTTCAATTGAGCTTCCACTCTATCTGATATTGGTGGTATGCCGTCTAAAATGACAATGAGCTAATTAACTTTATAGGTGTTTAACCTATACTTGCTCATCCACTCACCATGGTGATCATGCTCATAGTATCCTTGGATTGTCAAATAAATACTTTATTCAATAACAGCTTTGTCTATTACTCTTCTTAGCACCCTAAAGCCAAAATTGTACCTTCCCTTCCCAAATCACCCGCTCCCCAACCACAGAAAGGAACCAAGGCTCAGCCCCAGCAGCAGTTCACACAGGACTTAGTCTGGGAGCCATCACTTAGGCAGCTCAGGTGTATCTTTATATCCTCAGGCTTTGCAAATACAGAATTTCTTTTTGTAGCATATATTTTATTAAGTAGTTTCACCTCTGTCTGGCATCGTAGGCAGAGACTCCCGCATAGGAGAAATGCCTTTTGAATTGTTTTGCATAGGGTTCCTGCACATAAAGATGATAAATGCTAGCTAGCTTTACAAAAATACCATATAAAAATAAGCTACCAAAATGAGTATAATACAAATCAGATGAAACAACAATGCACTTGGCTGTATCTAATTTTACGGAGTACTGTTTGTATTGGGTTTTCAATGCTCAAGACAAAAGTAAATAAACATAAATAAAAAGCCCTGAAGTTAGAACACTAATATTGAATCAATGGGTATATATATATATATATATATATATATATATATATATATATATATATATATTCATGGCTGTTATGAGTAGAGAATGCATAAAGCTGAGCTGGATGCATTGTCTGGATTAGAATTAATTTTGAGGCTGGCAGATGGCTTTTTATTTTCATGCATTTTCCTTGGATTTTTCTCGTGTATGAAGTCAGCCTCATTAAGATGTAGGAGATTTGTAAATTCTTCTAAACTTTTTACTGAGCTACAGAGGAGCCTTGTGGAACAGTCAATCCCTATTTTGGGGAAGCAGCTAAACAAGAAATAGTCACTTCCATGTAACTGAAAAATGAGAGGGTTGAGCTTTCAATGAGTACCTTTCTCACACAGGAAGCTCATCTTTTTTGGACAGCAGCTATTTGTCAGTTTACCTATCCGGTGGATGACAAACAAGTATATAAAAAGGATGAGGCATCTCATTTAACAATTTCATTAATCTCCCTTTTTGATTCATAGGATAGTCAAGCAAAGCTTGAGGGAAGATGTTTAAGTAATAATACTAATATTTATTAACCATAAAAGTAATTCACTGCTTAAAATCCTTTCAATGCCTTCTAGTAATCTAAAGAATAAAATTCAAATTCCTTAGCCTAATAGATTATTGATGACCATCATCCTACCTACTACTCATATCTCTCATAGCAACCAACTTATGAATCTTAGAAGCTAATTATTCTGCCAACCAATTCACCCACAGCCAACCTGGAGAGCAATGTTTCAAGCTGTTTCCTATGTCTGTATCTTTGCTGCTGTTCCATTCACATTGCCTTCTCCCTCCTAGCCCAGCAAATACAAAACAAACACTTATAGGAATTAGGTCACTTGGACAACCAAGAGAAAATCAAATAAATTCTTAGAAACACACAACCCACTGGTCATTAAAAATAATAAAAAATCTAACAGACCACTAACAAATAAAAGAAAAAACACCCCCCCATAAAAAAACAACAGTAAAAGAAAACAATACCCACCATAAAAAAAAAAAGACCAGGACCAAATGGCTTCACTGGCAAATTCTATCAAACATTTAAAAAAGAATTAATATGACTTTTTCTCAATCTTTTCCAAAAAATATTGAAGACGAAAGAATATTCTCAAACTCATTTTACAAGGCCAGCATTACCCTTATATCAAAGCCAGAAAAGAAAAGTACAAGAAAAAATTTATAGGCTAATATCCCTCATGAATATAGATGCAAAAATTCTGACTAAAATACTAGCAAATTGAATTCAACAACACATTAAAAGGATCATAAACCTTGATCAAATGAGGATTTATCCCTGGGGTGAAAGAAAGTTTTGAGATGCAGAAATCAATAAATGTGATGCATCACAATAACAGAATAAAAGATAAAAATAATATGATTACCTTAATAGGTGTAAAAATTAACAAAATTCTACATATTTTTGATAAAAAAAATCTTTAAAATTGGGTATGAAATAAATGTACTTCAACATAATAATGACCATATATGACAAGCCCACAGCTAACATCATACTCGATGGTAAAAGTAGAGAACTTTTATTATAAGATCAGGAATAAGACAAAGATTCCACTCTTATTTAATGTAGTACTGGAAATTGCACCAAAGCAATTAGGCAAGAGAAAAAAATAAATGGCATCTGAATCAGAAAAGAAGTAAAAGTGTTTGCAGATGACATGATCTTGTGTACAGAAAACCCAAAAGATCACCAAAAAATCCTGTTAGAACTAATCAATGAATTCAATAGTTTCAGGATACAAAATTAACATACAAAATAAGTTGTGGTTCTATACACTAACAATGAACTGCTTGAAAAAGAAATAATCCCATTCACAAAAGCATCAAAAACATAAAGTACTTAGAAGTAAATATTATTGGCCTGTAAACTGACTCCTGCACATAGAAGGCAAGGGAGACTAAAGAAACAGCTTATTTCTGATTGGTAGGTGGCAGATTATTTTCCTTAATAAGCAAGGAAACTTACTTACATGGCTTATCTTCAGTGGCCACAAGATAAGTAGACCTTTGCACATGCCCATCAGAATGTTTGATTGAATGGCCCCAAATAATTATAATACTGACAGAGAGGAATTACCAGTCAAAAATACACTATCCATCAAAGTTATCCTTTAAATTCAAAGGAGAAATAAAAACTTTTGCACGCATACAGAAGCAGAGGGAATTTATCACCAGAAAACCTCCACTGCAGGAAATATTCAAATGGGTTATTCTACCTGGTACAAAGAACAAAACAACACAAAACTACAAGTAAAAGCTCTAATATGCTTATAATATAAACAAAGACAATCTGTGACAATAAAAACATAAAAGAGGAGAGAATAAAGATCTGAAGTAGCAAAGGAGGGTGGAGGGCAGAAGCACTCAAAAGACAAAGGACTACTGTATATAACAAACTTTTTTTCTCAATAATCTAATGATAACCATGCATGAAAAAACCAAAACTGAAATACATAGCTTAAGAAAAAAGAAAACAGTTTGGAATACACCAAACAAAAACAACTGACAAAAACACAAAGGAAAAGAACCAAAGGAAACACAGAGTTACCAGAAAACAAAACATAAAATGGTTACAAGAAATTCTCATGTATCAATAATTACCCAAAATGTAAATAAACTAAACTCATCAATAAAGAGGCACAGAGTAGCAGAATGGATCAAAAAACAAAACTGAGACATATGCTACCTTCAGGAGACATATCTAAGCTGCAAGTTCTCTAAGTGAAGATTGGAAAATGATTAGCCAAGCAAATAATATCCAAAGAAAAGCAGGTGTAGCCATACTTATATCTGGCAATACTGATTTTAAGACAAAAAAGATAATGAGACAAAGATGGACACTTCATAATGATTAAGGGGACACTAAATCAAGATGACATAACACTTCTTCATATATATTCACCAAATTAGGGAGCACCAAAATATATAAAACAATTGCTAATAGAACTAAAAGCAGAAAGACAAAAACTTAATCATACTTGGGCATCTTAATACTGTATTGACAGCTCTAGATAAATCATCCAAACAGAAAATCAATAAAGAAATCTTGGCCTTAGGAGACACACTAGACCAAATGGACAAAATTGACATTTATAGAACCTTTCATCACAGATCATCAGATTATACATTCTTCTCCAGTGCACATGGAACAGTCTCAAGGATAGAGGATAGACAGGGCCACAAAACTAACCTCAACAAATTCAAGAAGATTAAAATTATACCAAGCACATTCTCTGACCATAATGCTCTGCAATTAGAATTCAACTGTGAAAATAAAGCAAAGAAATGTACAAAATGTGGAAATTAAGCAACATACTTCTAAAAAAAATGACTGGCTAAAAGAAGAAATAAAAGCAGAGATCAAAAGATACATACAGACAAATGAGAATGACAACACAACATATGGAAATTTCTGAGATGCAGCAAAAGCAGTAATAAGAGGGAAGTTTATATCATTATAGGCTTGTATCAAGAAACAGAGATGCCAGGCAAACAAGCTAACATTACATTTTAAAGAACTAGGAAGAGGAGAACAAAGGGAACCCAAAGTCAGCTGAAGGAAAGAAATAATAAAAATTAGAGCAGAACTAAATAAAATATAGAACAAACAAACAAACAAAAAAACTAAGGAAAAAATTAATATAACAAAGAACTGATTCTTTGAAAAGAGCAATAAAATTGACAAACCCCCGGTAGACTCACTAAGAAAAAAGAGAAATGACCTATATAAACAAACTCCAAAATAAAAGAGAAGTTACCATCAAAGATATACAAAAGATTATGCTAGCATACTATGAAAGAATATATGACACCAAATTCAACAATCTAGAAATAATGGATAAGTTCTTAGAACCATACAAATCATCCAAGACTGAGTCATGAAGGAGTGGAAAACCTAAATAGACCAATAAACAGCAAGGAAATAAAAACAACTATCAAAATACTCCCCCAAAATAGAAATCCAGGACCAGATGGCTTCACTAGTGAATTCTACCAAGCATTCAAAGATTTGGTACCTATCCTTCTCAAAGTCTTCCAAAAAATAAAAGAAAAAGCAATACTTCCTAATACATTTTATGAGGCCAACATAACCTTGATACCAAAACCTGGCAAGGACAACACAAAAAAAGAAAACTACAGATGAATATTACTAATGAATACAGATGAAAAATTCTAACTAGAAAATCAAATACAAGAATACATTAAAAAATAAGACATCAATCAAGTGAGGTTTATTCCAGGAGCACAAGAATGGTTCAACATACACATCAAAAACATAATATACCATATTAATAAAACAAAGGACAAAAATCATATGATTCTATCAATAGAGGCAGAAAAGGCATTTAGTGAAAGACAACATCCATTTATGTTTAAAATACTCAATAAAATGGGTAAAGAAAGAAAGAACAACATAATAAAGGCCATATATGACAAACCATCAGTGAATATCATACTAAATGGTGAAAAACTGAAAGCTTTTGCTTTAAAATCAGGAACAAAACAAGGATGCCCAATCTCTCCACTCTCATTCAACATAGTACTGGAAGTCCTAGCCAGAGCAATCAGGCAAGAGAAATAAATAAAAGGCATTCATAGTGCGAAAGAAGAAGTAAAGGTATTACTTTTTGCAGATGATATGATCCTGTATATAGAAAACCCCAAAAATTCCACTGAAAAACTATTAAAAACAATAAACAAACACCATAAAATTGCAGGATACAAAATCAATATATAAGAGTCTACAGTTTTCCTATATGCCAACAGCAAAATTTCAGAAAATGAAGTGAAAAAACAATTTCTTTACAATTGCAACAAAGATAAGTAAAATACCTAGGAATAAACTTGACAAAGGATGTGAAGAACCTATAGACTGAAAAATACAAAGTATTATTAAAAGAAATTGAAAAAGATACAATAAAGTGGAAAAATATTCCATGTTCAAGGATCAGAAAAATCAACATTGTTAAAACAGCTACATTACCTAAAGCAATATACAAATTTAATGCAATCCCCATTAAAATCCCAATGTCATTTTTAAAGAAGTAGAACAAATAATTTCTAGACTTGTATGGAGTCATTAAAGACTCCGAATAGCTAAAGCAATCCTGAGGAAAAAAAAAATTAAGCTGGAGGTATCTTACTACCTGATTTCAAATCATACTATAAAGTCACAATAATCAAAACAGCATGGTATTGGCAGAAAAACAGACACATAGACCAATAGAACACAATCAAGAATCCAGAAATAAAGCCACATATAAATTAACAAATCATCTTTGACTAAGGAGCCAAAAATGCACAATAGAGAAAAGAAACCTTCTCCAATACATGGCACTGGGAAAATTGGAAAGCCACATGCAAAAGAATAAAACTTGACTATACCTTGTACCCTTGTACAAAAATTAATTCAAAATGGATCAGAGAAATAAATATAAGATCTGAAACAATAATTATATAGAAGAAAACATAGGTACTAAACTTATGGACCTTGGCCATAGAGAACATTTTATGAATTTGACCCTAAAGGGAAGGGGAGTTAAGGCAAAAATAAATGACTGACATTATACTAACCTATAAAACTTCTGCACAGCAAAAACAAACAAACAAAAAGAAAAACCTGAAAACAACAACAAAAAAACAAACAGCCAACTAAACAGGAGTTGATATTTACAAACGACAGCTCTGACAAGGGGTTAATATTTAAATATATAAAGAACTCACAAAGCTCAACAACAAATAACACACAATCCAAATTAAAAATGGGAAGAGGACTTGAACAGACACTTCTCTCATGAAGACATACAAACAACAAACAGATACATGAAAAGAGGCTAATCTTAATTAGCTATTAGAGAAATGCAAATCAAAACTACAATGGGATACCACCTCACAACTGTTAGATTGGCTGTTATTAACAAGACAGCTAATAACAAGTGTTGGACCAGTTTGTGGAGAAAAAGGAACACTCATTACCTGCTGGTAGAAATATAAACTGGTACAGCCATTATGGAAGACAGTGTGACAGTTCCTCAGAAGATTAAGAATAGAGCTACTACTATATCACCCAGCAATCCCTCTACTGGGTTTCTACCTGAAATAAACTTAAAAATGTTTGTATGCAAAGACATATACACCCTCATGTTCACTGCAGCATTATTCACAGTGGACAAGACATAGAAACAACGGAAGTGTCTCTAGATAGAAGATTGGATAAAGAAGTTGTGGTACAGATATACAATGGAGTGCTACTCAGCAATAAGAAATTATGACATATTGCCATTTGTGACAACATAAATGGACCTTGAGAACATTATGCTAAGTGAAATAAGTAACTCAGAAAAATCTATGAGCTATATGATTTCACACACAGGTGGGATATAAAACTGAGATTCATGGACACAGAGAAACATTTAGTGGTTAACAAAGGGAGGAGGTTAGGGGAGAGGAGTAAAAAGGGCAAATATAGCAATGGAATATTTGACTTTGGTGATGGGTTCACAACACAACCAACAGTTCATATGCTATAAGAAATGTTTACCTGAAGTCTATGTGTTTCTATGGATCAATGTCACCCATAAAGTTGAATTTCTAAATAAACTTTTTTTTTTTTTCCTGAAGCTGGAAACGGGGAGAGACAGTCAGACAGACTCCCGCATGCGCCCAAACGGGATCTACTCGGCATGCCCACCAGGAGGCGACGCTCTGCCCACCAGGGGGCGATGCTCTGCCCCTTCGGGGCGTCGCTCTGTTGCGACTAGAGCCACTCTAGCTCCTGGGGCAGAGGCCAAGGAGCCATCCCCAGCACCCAGGCCATCTTTGCTCCAATGGAGCCTCAGCTACGGGAGGGTAAGAGAGAGACAGAGAGGAAGGAGAGGGGGAGGGGTGGAGAAGCAGATGGGCGCTTCTCCTGTGTGCCCTGGCCGGGAATCGAACCTGGGACTTCTGCACGCCAGGTCGACGCTCTACCACTGAGCCAACCGGCCAGGGCCTCTAAATAAACTTTTAAAAAAACAAATGGGAAGATATCCTGTACTCAAGTATCAGAATAATGAAGATTGTTAAGATGTTTACATTACCCAAAGCCCTCTATAGATCAATGCAATTTCTCTTAAGGTTTCAATGGTATGTTTACAGAAATAGATAAAACAGTCTTAAAATCTGTCTGTAACCACAAACGATCCTGGATAGTCAGAGCAATCTCGAGAAAAAAAACAAAGCTGGAGGCATCAAATTTCATAATTTCAAACTATTATACAAAATTATAGCTATCAAAACAGTAGGGTGTCCTGACATACAAATGAATATATTGATGAATAGAACAGAATAGAGCACCCAGAAATAAACTCATGTCTATACAATCAGCTAATATTTGACAAGGTAGTTAAGAATACTCAATGGAGAAAGAAAAGACTCTTCAGTAAATGGTACTGGGAAAACATATGCAGAAAAATACAATTGGACTTTTATCTTATACCACTCACAAAAATTAACTCAAAATAGATTAAAGTCATAAATGTAAGACATGGAACTGTAAAATTCCTAGAAAAAAAATGTAGGAAAGAATACCTTGACATTGGTCCTGCCAACAAAAGCTCAAGCAACAAAAAGAAAACTGAACAAGTAAGATACATTAAACTAACAGAGGTCTTTCACAGCAAAGAAAACCATCAACAAAATCAAAGGCAACAAAATGAGAATAAATATTTGCATATCATATATCCGATAAGGAGTTAATATCTAAAATATATAAAGAACTCATAAAACTCAGTAGCAAATGAAAAAAAAAACTCATCTAATTTAAAAATGGACAGAGGAAATGAATAGACATTTTTACAGATTCTTTTCAAAGAAAAACAAATGGTTTACAGGTACATAAAAAGGTGCTTAACATCACTAATAATCAAGGAAATGCACCTCAAAGCTACAATGAGCCTTGGCTGGTTAGCTCAGTCAGTTAGAGCATCATCCAGAAACACCAAGGTTGTGTGTTTGATCCCTGGTCAGGGCACATACAGGAATGCACAACTAAGTAGAATAACAAATGAATGTTTCTCTCCCTTCTCTCTCTATCTCCCTTAAATCAACCAATCAATTAAAAAAAAACAACAATGAGATATTGTCTCATACCTTTTAGGATGCCTATTATAAAAAATGACAAGAGATAATAAGTGGTGAGAATGTGAAAAAAAAGGAAACTCTTGTACACTATGGATGGAAATGTGAATTAGTAAAGCTTTTATGCAAAACAACATAAAGTTTCTGCAAAATATTAAAAATAGAACTCTCATATAATCTAGCAATCCCACTATGGGTATATATCCAAAGAAAACAAAGTCATTATCTTGAAGAGATATCTATCTACATCTCCATGTTCAGTACTGCAGTATTCACAAATAGCCAAACTATGAAAACAACTTAAATGTTCACTGACAGATGAATGTGTAAAAAAGATGTGAAACACACAATGGAACATTATTCAGCCATGAAAACAAAAAAAATCCTGTCATTTATGACAATGTGGATGAAACTTGAGGATATTATGCTAAGTGAAATAAGTCTAACAGAAAGACATTTTATGATATTACTTACAAGTAGAATCTAAAAAAGTCAAACTCATTCATAGAAACAGAGAGTAAATTTAGTTAACAGTACTATATTGTGTACTTTAAAAAATGCTCTATTTTATACTTAAAAGTTGCTAAATGATGTTAGATGTGTTAACTGATTGTGGTGATTATATCATAATATATACATGTACCAAATCATCACCTGTACGCCTTAAATTTATACAATGTCATTTGTCAATTATATCTCAATAAAGCGGGGGGGGGGGGGGAGTCAGGTCAAACATTAACTTCTGTATGTGACTCCCTGTGACTACTTTTCACCCAGTAGAAGTTGACCCAACCCTTTGTTTCGAACCATACTGGGCTGATGTTTTATAATAACACCAATAACACTTTATTACACTTATTACACTTTAATATTTTTATTACCCACCAAGATATTGTAAATTATTTGAGGACAGAGACTATTTTATTCATCTTTCTACCCATGGTGAGTAGAGTATAGTTTCCCATAATTAGATTACAAGTGAAAAATAAACACATAAATAAATAATCTGTGCTTCTCCAATAAAATTTAAACTGAAGGAAAATTGAACCGCACAATTGAGCTCCATCTTCTCAAGCACCCTTTAAAAAATTTTACTTGAGCTGACAAGGCATAACTTAAAAAAAAAAAAAATTCAAGCATTCTTTCTGTTGTGAACAGAGGGCTAATACACAGCCTGAGGTCACTATGTTTACATATGCAATGACTTTACAGTCTGAGTGTTGAACACAAATAACATCTGTTTATTCCCTTGAAAAGTCAACTTTTTACACAAACAACTGATTTGTTTTTACAAGAGAAATAGCTCCTTATTTTTAAGATATTTCTTATATGGTGGTGGGATGCTTGTTAAAAATGCAGATTCCTAACCATTGCCCTACCAAACTGGATTTGAATTTTGGAGGGTGAGAACCTAGCAGTTGCAACTTCTGCAAGTTTCACAGATGTTTTCTGAAGTTTGACAACCACTTCTCTATAGCTGGTGGACATTGATAGAAAACAGTTTATCCGAGGAGTCTCAGGTGCTACTGGGGACTGGGATTCTTTTTCTCTCTTTCCTGAGTTCTTAGAACTGGACATTTTCTTTTCTGATGCAAGCCTAACAGCCCAATTACACATGACTTTCTAAACCACAAATATTATTATTGCAAAATATTTTTATAGACTTTATATTTGGTACTTTTTAAAGACTTTATTTATTCATTTTAGAGAGAAGAAAGAGAAAGAGAGAGGAAGAGAAAGAGAGAGAGAAAGGAGGAGCAGGAAGCATTAACTCCCATATAGGCCTTGACCAGGCAAGCCCAGGGTTTTGAACTGGCGACCTAAGCATTCCAGGTCGACACTTGATCCACTGCACCACCACAGGTCAGTCCACAAAACATATTTTTTGAGGTTTGCTTTGAAAATCACTTCAAAGTGACCAATAGTCCAAATATTTGCAGGTACAGTATATCTGATTAAGCCCTTTTGATTACCTCACATCTGTGCTCCACTCTCCACTCTAGCAGCATTCAATTTGCTGCGAGGTTCAGATCTATGGGCTTAAGTCTAATCAATTATAACAATAGAGTTTCAGAATATATACACATTCTCATATATATCATTATAGGGTAATTAATATTAGTAAATGAATCAATATAACATTTTGTGGTGGTAACTTATATGCAGTAACTATTGGAAATATATTGCATTTTCCTATCAATCAAAGTAATATTATTATGGTATTTTCTGCAAATTTACTGTGAATGTAGAGATTTAATGGTCTTTGCATATGTCTAATTTACCATGATACTATTTTATTCTTTAGCAATGAAGTCCTAAGGCTCTTCAGATCAGACAATCAGATTATGTTACAATTTCATTTTTGATCCCATGGAACTTTTTAATCTATGATGTTTTCTGAAGGTGTTAGCATTAGACCCTTTGAACAATAACAAAGTATCTGAGTTTCTATTTATAGCTATCATAATTCAAATTTTCAGCACTAGCTTTTTCTGAGATTACTGCTGCAAATGCAAAATAAGCCATCTGCAGTGGGGTCTGACAGAGAGCATTACTCATATTTTTTCCTGTTTGAGAAATAGGGTGTGCTTTGAATGGGCTGAGTTTTGTTGGCCTTTTTATTAACTTCATTGAAGACTAGATATATAGTTTACTTTCACCTCTTAATTTATAAACCTGTAAAATATAAAAGCCAGAAGGGATTTAGAAAGTCAGCCTTCTTGTTCAAGGTCAGTGACAGATATGGGACTTTAGTAAAACTAACTGGGAAACAAAGACTACTGATTATCACAGGTATAATTCAACAATGATCTGAAAAAAGAAAGAAAGAAATGGGACAGTAACCAAATCTCTTCTTTCTACTAATGATCCTTTCTTACTATTCCATAAATCCAATTCAACTGACTTAACATATGTATATTAGATGCCTATTTTGTATAAAGTAGAAATCTTTTTAAACATGTTTTTCAAGAATAATTGTCCCAAAATATCTGCCACAAGTTCCTCATTATGACACCATTTGTGTGTGTGTGTGTGTGTGTGTGTGTGTGTAATAGAGACAGAGAGGGACAGAGAAAGGGACAGACAGGGAGAGAGATGAGAAACATCAATTCTTCGTTGTGACATCTTAGTTGTTCATTGCTTTCTCATACGTGCCTTACTTAACCCCTGGGGGGGGGCTACAGTAGAACGAGTGACTCCTTGCTTAAGCCAGAGACCTTGGGCTCAAGCTGGTGAGCCTTGCTCAAACCAGATGAGCTCACACTCAAGCCAGCAACCTCAGGATTTCAAACTTGGATCCTCCATGTCTCATTCTGACGCTCTATCTACTGCGCCACCACCTGGTCAGGCATTATGACACCATTTCTGATAAAGTTTTTGTTCAAACAAAATGTATAATTAGCAGGAATTAACAGTATATTCTGTAGAGAAATTATTCTTTGTTCAATTATATGCTTATTCATTCATCCATTCAATTATCAAGCATGTATTGAGAGTCATGTTGTGTCAGGCACAGCTAAGTTTAAGGATATGTAGATCAACAATGGCTCATATCTAGAGTGGCAAAAAAAGCCTGATTTGCGTAGGTCCTAGATTTAATGAATGAGAGAAACTGTAGACAGAAATGTATCTCAAGGTTTTGCAGAAAACTGAAACAGAAACATGGGAAAGTGTCCAAAGGTGAGCGATGGGATCAAGAGAGGATCTTTTTTGAAAAATGGGAACAACAAAGACATGTTTATAAGTTTGGGGGTATTATGCAATTAAGATGGAGAAATTGACATGCCAAAGAGGTGAGAATTGCCAAGATAATATTCTAAGTAAGTTTTGGGCAGATAAAATATATTATGCTCACTTTGTTAAAGGTGGCGCTGCCCACATGGAAGCGTGTCACCATGTGTGTTGGGGGCGGGCTGTGGGCAGGCAGGATCCTTGTGGCCTGGGGCTTGGTTTTAAGACTAAGCTTTTCCCACCTTTTTTTTTTTTTTTTTTTTCATTTTTCTGAAGCTGGAAACGGGGAGAGACAGTCAGACAGACTCCCGCATGCGCCCGACCGGGATCCACCTGGCACGCCCACCATGGGGCGACGCTCTGCCCACCGGGGGGCGATGCTCTGCCCATCCTGGGCGTCGCCATGTTGCGACCAGAGCCACTCTAGCACCTGAGGCAGAGGCCACAGAGCCATCCCCAGCGCCCGGGCCATCTTTGCTCCAATGGAGCCTTGGCTGCGGGAGGGGAAGAGAGAGACAGAGAGGAAAGCGCGGCGGAGGGGTGGAGAAGCAAATGGGCGCTTCTCCTGTGTGCCCTGGCTGGGAATCAAACCTGGGTCCTCCGCACGCTAGGCCGACGCTCTACCGCTGAGCCAACCGGCCAGGGCTTCCCACCCTTTTTGATGTGGGGTGGTACAATCCCATCATGCCCCAGATAAGTGACTTTGTATTAGAGACTTCCCTATTTTGTATATTGGATTAAAGGTTTTGATTTCTGCACTATAAAATGGGGGCAGAACAGGAGCTTGCGCTCTTGGTTCCTGAGATTAGCATTAGAGAAGAGAGCAGAGAGGAGAGCAGAGAGAGACCACGTGGAGGAGGCCAGGAGAAGCAGCCAAGATGGCAGAGAGCTGAGTGAGAAGCCAGTTTGTGCAGAGTTTGTGCAGGGAGAAGGAAGGAGATGGGGAACAGACGTGAATAAGTCTGGTGAGCTAGAAACCTTTGATTCTAGGAAACTCGGATAAATCAGTAGCTTTGTGAGCACTGAATGAGTGGGTTTTGGAGCCCAGTGTGTGTTTTTACTTGCCTGCTGGGTGCAAGCTAGGATTAAAGATGATGACCCACCAGTTTTTGGCTCCGTTGTTTCTTTACCAACTGTCCGAATCCAATGCGAACCTGCATGGGCCAGGCTGCTGTGATGGTGGCCGGTTGCAACTGGCCATACAGTAAGAAAGAAGAAATTTAATGTAATGTACTGGTGGAAGCGATGGTCTTAGGCAGGAGCATGAACAGTTCCTCTGCAGTAGCAGAAAGAAAGGCAGAGTGAAGGGGAACTGATGCAGTGAGGTGGGGGGATACGGTGAATGGAGGCAGGTTGGAGAAGGTCTCTCCTGAGTGACTGATTTTTTTCAGTGGAATATGGAACAAAGTAATCAGCTAAGAGTTGGGATGGGAATAGTGTCTTAGAAGTTGAAGGAGAGAAGGGAAGTTATGGAACAGTCATCTGGGCGAATGGACCAAAAAAATGTAGTATGACTGCAGGGCAGCACTACAACTCATTGGATATCAGTGGTCATGAATTTAAATGAGGCAGTCAGGCCCTGGCCAGTTGGCTCAGTGGTAGAGCATCGGCCTGGTGTGCAGGAGTCCCGGGTTCAATCCCTGGCCAGGGCACACAGGAAAAGCACCCATCTGCTTCTCCACCCCTCCCCCTCTCCTTCCTCTCTGTCTCTCTCTTCCCCTCCTGCAGCCGGGGCTCCATTGGAGCAAAGTTGGCCCAGGCACTGAGGATGGCTCTGTGGTCTCTGCCTCAGGCGCTAGAATGGCTCTGGTTGCAACAGAGCAACGCCCCAGATGGGCAGAGCATCGCCCTGGTGGGCATGCCGGGTGGGTCCCAGTCAACTGCATGCGGGAGTCTGAATGCCTCCCCGTTTCCAACTTCAGAAAAAAAATAAATAAATAAATAAATAAATGAGGCAGTCAATTGGAAAAGACAGAGATAGAAGAGGCAGGAAGTGAGGGGTTTAAGGGTTTAGCGAGCAGGAGGAGCAGGTGTAGCTAAAGAATAATGTAGTAGAATAAAGCAGAGAAATGAAGATCTGGAGGGGTTTGTGACTGGAGTGTTGTGAGCCATATTAAAGATTTTATACTTGAGCCTACAAGATAAAAAGAACTAATCCTGCTTTTCAAGCAAGGTTGATGATATAATTTAATTTAGTTGGCCATAGAGATAAGGCTGGTAGGTCTGACTATGATGGGCTAAAGTTTATTAGTGACTATGTGAACTTTGTGGTACTTAAAAATCCCTTCTTATAACCAAAAAACATAGTTCACTATACAACCAAACTGGTAAATAAAAGATATCCTAGCAGAATGTTGCTGAAAAATCTGAGCCCATCATGAGTTTGCACCAAGTTTTTTGTTTTTATTTTTAATCTAAGTGACTTTCTTAATTTTCCTACTGATATGGCTATGACTCCATGATGACAAAGCAAAATGCTTCATCTTTTTTTTTTTTAAGTTTTTTTGTTTGTTTGTTTTTGTTGTTTTTTACAGAGACAGAGAGTCAGAGAGAGGGATAGACAGGAACGGAGAGATGAGAAGCATCAATCATTAGTTTTTCGTTGCACGTTGCGACTTCTTAGTTGTTCATTGATTGCTTTCTCATATGTGCCTTGACTACGGACCTTCAGCAGCAAGTAACCCCTTGCTGGAGCCAGCGACCCTGGGTCCAAGCTGGTGAGCTTTTAGCTCAAGCCAGGTGAGCCCACGCTCAAGCTGGTGACCTCGGGGTCTCGAACCTGGGTCCTTCCACATCCCAGTCCAACCCTCTATCCACTGCGCCACCGCCTCTATAAAATGCTTCATCTTGACATGGCTGTTACTGCTTCTTTGTTTTGCTTTCACTAATTCTGCCTTTTTAGCTTCTGTAAACCCGCTTCCGCAGTTCGCATACCTGTAACCCCGCCCAACCATGTGACCTTAAAACCCTAAAGACCCTGCCAGTCAGGGCTCAGACTTCGGAGTGTTCACTCCCCTGGGCCTGCTGGGGTAATAAACTGGTTCCCCAACTCTCCAAGTGTTGCTTGGCTTCTTGGACGTTCCAGTCTGCTGTAACATTTGGTTCCCTGACAGGGAGGCCCACTGTGCTGGCCCTTTGAGCCACCAGTCCAGTGGTGGCAGTGGCCACTGGGCACAAAGGGCCCTCTGTGTGAATGAGGCTGTGCCACCCAACATATTCCGCGGGACGCCCTTCCCAGGGGTTCTGGAGCCGGTGGTAGCGAAGACTGAACAGACTCAATGGAGAGACTGACTAACCTTTTTGAGACGCGCATCTGGACAAGGTAAGGTCCCGGGACCAGTCACCCAGTCAGGCCCGTCTCCGGATGGAAGGGGAGCTTGATTACTTCCCCTGGTCTCAGGATTGAGACACCAGATAGGGATTCTCTGGGAAAGGGGGGGGGGGATGTTTTAACCTCTGAGTGCATGTGTGAGTGAAAACCTATTTGTGGCTCCACAGCACAAACTAGAGAGTCTGAGTGGGTCCTAATCTCCGGTTCCGTGGCAGCATTATATGGCATAATGGTGACTCACTTCTCCTAGAGGTAACCAGACTTGGGGCTTATATGAGTGCACCTTAGCCAAGACGTGCCTAAGTTCTCCTGAGAGACTGGCCAGGTGGGCATCTGGGTGGTCCCTGAAGAAGGGGCACTCAACCTTTTTCGTCTTGCAGCACTGCATACAGGGAAAACGGGTAAAAATGGGGTCTGGTCAGTCAAAACCCACCATTTTAGACTGTATGCTCCGAAACTTTAAAAAGGGATTCTCTGAGGACTATGGTGTGAAATCAACTCCTGGAAAGCTCTGCACCCTTTGTGAACTGGAGTGGCCCACCTTTCACCTTCTGTGGCCCTCGGAAGAAACTCAAGATTTACCAACGGTTCAGGCAATTTACCAGGTGGCGAAGAGTAATCCTGGCCACCCAGATCAGTCTCCCTATATAGATTCCTGGTTACAGATAGCACGGACCCTGCCCCATAGATTTGGTTCTGCATTAGTAAGAAAGGGCAGTGCAAGGCCCTGGTAGCCCACCCTTCAAAAGGAGGCAAGCTCCTAAAACCTGAGCAATGTGCACACTGCAAGGAGATCGGGCAATGGAAAATGAATTCTCCAACTAGAAAGCAGCCTTTGGCCCCACTGCCAAAAACACTGCTCAGTCAAGGAAATGAAAGTATCAACCAGAACCATTGGTCCACAGCAAAGGGTAAAGAAATTAAAAACAAATAAATTCTGCAACTACTGGAAGCAGTCTGGAAACTCAAGAGTAGCGGCAGTCCTACACTGCAAAGGACATCAAAAAGGAACCAACCCAATAAGCTTGGAAAACTTTCACTGACCAAGTGACAAAAAGGGCCACATAATAGCCTGTAACAACCTCTGGTCCAGGACAGACTGTCAAGATTCTACTGGTGCCAGATCTGCCCAAAGAACCAAAATACATCCTGGAGGAGTACCAATAAGTAAAAATTGAAGGGTGCACAAAAACTGATCGAGGATGGTGGCAGTTGCCAGATCACTCTTTATCCCCAAGGGACTGGCCTACTACATAACAAAGCAGTATCATGAACTAACCCACTCGGGGAAGATGGCCTTAAAACAGGAGCTTTCCTGATACTATTATGCAGCTAGAATTCCAACACTATGTGTCCAAATCAGTGCCTGCTGTACAATTTGTGCAAAGAACAATGCAGCACAAAACTTTAGGCCAGTCCCAGGAATCCAGTTCATAGGAAAAACCCTGTTTGAAGACCTAGAAATTGACTTTGCCAAAATAAAACCATGCCGGGGTATAAGCACTTACTTGTATTAGAGTATACCCACTCAAAATGGGTTGAGGCCATTCCCACTTGCACTGAGAAGGCCTGAGTAGTAAAAGCTTTACTAAGAGAAATAGTGCCATGATATGGGGCAGATAATGGGCCTGCCTTCGTGTCAAACATCGTTCAGGCAATAGCAAAAGTATTAAAAGTCAACTGGAAGTTACATGCTGCATGCCGGCCTCAGAATTCAGGGAAAGTTGAACTCATGAATCGAACCCTAAAGACTACCCTTGCTAAGTTCTGCGAGGAGACAGGCCTCCCATGGGTAGACATGCTACCCCTCACCTTGCTGTGGATGCGACGCACTCCTGGACCCACGGGATACTCCCCTTTCGAGATTTTAGGTGGGAGACCCCTTACCCATTGTTGATAAGCTAAAAGGAGACTCCCGACAGGAAAGAGAATTAGGCCTCTCGACCCAACTCCAGATGCTAGAAAAACGGTCCATAAGGTAGCCCGGGATGTTCTAGAGGGCTCCATTCTACTAGGAAACCAGACTCACCCCTGTTGACCTGGGGATTTAGTATGGGTTAAGGATTAGAAAAAGGAACCACTCTCACCTGCTTGGACAGGTCCACATATAGTTGTCTTGGCTACTCCGACTGCCATTAACATTGCAGGTACAGTGCCCTGGATTCACCATACCTGAGTCAAAAGAGCCAACACTGAGGACCTGCCAAAGATCTGGCCTGCTCCCAGTGACCCCACAAAGCTGTTACAGGTGACATTGCGAAGAACCAGAGTCCAAGGAACAACCAGGACTGTAATGACCTGCCAGATGCTGTTCCTGGTCATTGTTGGGATCCTGACTCTACTTCTGGCCATAGGACTACCTGCAAGCGCTCTAGTGAGTTAAAGTAGACTTAAGAGAAACTGCTATTAATAGTCACTTACATACTAATAGTAGGATGTGTTGTTACTATAAAATGTTTGGGAAATTTTGTTAAAACAACTCCTTACAAAATTCTAATCAAACTCATCCTAGTAAGCCTCACTCTGCCACTAAGTGCTCCCACGCCTTCATTTCTTAAGGAGTGTTTTCATGTGTATAGCGATGCCCCATACACTTTGGTAGAGTGCATCAAAGGGAATAATAATATGGCTGACTCCATGACAAAGCAAAATGCTTCACCTTGATATGGCTGTTACTGCTTCTTTGCTTTGCTTTTACTAATCCCATAGTTTTAGCTTCTATAAATGCACTTCCACATTCCGCATACCTTCTAACTCCCAACCATGTGACCTTAAGACCCCAAAGACCCTGCCATTTGGGGCTTAGACCTTGGAGTGTTAACTCCCCAGGGACTGCTGGTGTAATAAACTGGTTTTCCAATTCTCCCGTGGCTTCTTGGATGTTCCATTCTGCCGTAACACACTACCTCATGAGCCATGTTCTCTGAAATAAATCCGCTCTTGCCTTGCCTCAAGCTTAACAGGAAGAAAATATTCTTCTATGACTCAGCTTGTTGAAAAGAAAGAAAATAGGAAAGGAAATATATTTAAAATAAATCAACTATTTCTTCTGATGGAAAATCTGGAGGATTACTTTGGACATAATGTATTACATTTGTTTCTGACAGACTTTAAATTAGTTAAGCTTTTACATCATTAGATACTGCCATTTTTACACAAGTAACTGGGATCTAACATTAATGAACAGAGAACCTAAAACATTCATTTTCCTGTAAAAGGGGAAATAACTGCTTTGGGAATACTTTTCTATTTGATAACTTCACAAGCAAATTTATCTCAACTTACAGTCCATGACTTTAAGAAATACTATTTTAAATGATAATTCTAAATACAAATGTGATTAAGGCCCAAGGAGAGGTAAACAATTCTTTTTTAGTAAATTAATCATGCCAGACTTGACAAGATGTCAATTCTGCAATAAGCAATTTCAACAATGTGTTTGATATTTGAACCATGATTCCTGTGAAAGAAGATTCATAAGGCTGTTTTCTTCACCCAAATTCACATGCCATTTCTTTGCAACCCCGGAAAACCTCTCCTACCTGATAATTATCTAAAAATTGTACTTCTATTTCATTGAAGGAAAGAAATTTTCAAATTATCTATATCAAGAATCCAGGATCTAGCTTTTCTAGTCTCAGTTCTAAAATATTTTTTTAATTTATTTACTCATTTTAGAAAGGTGATAGAGAGAATGAGGAGAGAAAGAGAAGTGGGGGAGGAGCAGTAAGCATCAACTGCCATATGTGCCTTGAACAGGCAAGCCTAGGGTTTTGAACCGGCGACCTCAGTGTTCCCAGGTCGATGCTTTATCCACTGCACCACCACAGGTCAGGCCTAAAATAGTTTTAGTTCATTTGTCTCAAGATTACTTACCTTAATTCTGAATATCCAAATATAAGAGATAGACCTCAACTTAATTCTTTGATCATAAAAGAAAATAGGTCTTCAGTAATGATACAAACCAAACTCTACTAAACAATATGCATATTTCTTTCAAGTTATTGTGCTCATTTTTATATGACAGGAATTTATGCTCGAAGATTCAGGCTATTGTTTTTTGTTTTCATTACCATTCATAGTACGTATTTAATTGTCTCTAGGTTTGTTCTAGACTAATTTTAAATCTCTAAATTAATATATCTTGAGCATACTGATAATTGCCTAAGTCTTTATCTCATTGACAATATACAAATTTTATTTTCTTACAGAGAGTCAGAGAGAGGGTAGACAGGAACAGACAGGAATGGAGAGATGAGAAGCATCAATTAGTTTCGTTGTGCGTTGTGACACCTTAGTTGTTCATTGATTGTTTTCTCATATGTGCCTTGACCATGGGCCTTCAGCAGACCGAGTAACCCCTTGCTGGAGCCAGCGACCTTGGGTCCAAGCTGGTGAGCTTTGCTCAAGCCAGATGAGCCAGCACTCAAGCTGGCGCCCTTGGGGTCTCGAACCTGGGTCTTCTGCATCCCAGTCTGACGCTCTATCCACAGTGCCACCACCTGGTCAGGCAACAATGTACAATTTATCTGAATGAAATGGTCTACTCTTCTATTTTTAGGAGCTACTCATAAATAGAAACAGAAAAACCAATACACAGCTTCCTCATACACAACTTATGACTCATCTCTGCCCCCCAGGTGCTAATTTAAAAATGACCATTAAATGGCCACTTAATCAGCATCAGTGAATTAAAAAAAGTAGTTTGGAAATGCCAAATGAAAATTAGATTTCAACAGTGGTAAGTAGTCACACTGTGGCCTACATTATTTTTGTTTACAGATCAAAAGATAAAGGATTGGCAGCTATTTTTCTGTCAATTAAATGATTGCTCAATTCATATTCAATAAAATTAAATTTTTCAATGCAAACATGAAATAGATTTTATAGCAAAGCTTATTCTCAAATATAAAACCTATGGAGAAAAATTTTAATTTTAATTTTAATCTGTTAGCTATAGCCAAAAGAGAGAATGATAATCTCCAAAGTATAAATAGCTGAGTTTCAAAGGCTACTATGGTTTTTCACAAATATAGAGCTTTGGCTCATGTTCAAGAACATATGTTCAAACTCTTATAACAAAAGCAATGACCTTTTTCCCTCTGGGTTTTAGAATAAAATAGCAAGTTATTGCATTGACATTAAGCATTTATTATATAATTCTGACGAATAAAGAAACTTTTTAAATATCTTTAGTTGCTAAATTTCACAAAGAGAATAAATTTAGATGATCATCAAGGACAACAGAAATTGCAGCATTAAAGACCTAGATATGAAATTCAAATTTAACCTGTGAGTATAATTATTCAGATTCTATACTTAATCCCATTTCCTGAAACATGACACCTGCTTCAAATGCAGTCTCACTTAAAATATTGAAGGCAGAAGGCTTTTCACCATTCACCTTGAAGACAATATGGTAGCAGAAATTGGGTGTTTGAATGAATTAAATTAAAATCATGTACCATTTCTAGTACTGGGAGAACATTACCTAATCTCTTTTGAGCATGTTTGTATACTATTGAAATGACAATAATCATACTTAACCTTGCAGGGAAGTTATAGTGTTTAAGTTAAGAATATAATTGAAGTTTTAACATAATGTGAGAACTGAGAGTCTAGAGGTAGAACAAAAACAAGACACCATACAAATATACAATGTATCCCTAAAGTCACGGTGCACTTTTGACCTGTCACAGGAAAGCAACAAGATAGAAATGTGAAATCTACACCAAATAAAAGAAAAACCCTCCCAGTTTCTGTAGGATGATGTGGCAGCCTGTGCGCATGCACAGATGATGACGTAACACGTGTATACAGAGGAGCAGGCCACGGCCATGACAGTCGAGATGGGGACGGTACAGAGGAAAGTTCAGTGTGTTCTGTGGCTCGTTAAATTAGAATCTGTGACCAAAGTGCAACATGAATATTGGCGCGTTTATAATGAAGCACCACCACATAGGAATAAAATTACTTGGTGGGATAAGCAGTTGAAGGAAACCAGCAGTTTGGTGGAGAAACCCCATTCTGGTAGGCCATCCTTCAGTGATGAGTCAGTCTGTAGAGGCTATTACGGGATAGCTACCTAAGGAGCCCTAAAAAATCTGTGCGTGAGCCCACATCAAACTGCACTGAATAGGTATGAAACTGGGAGAGTTTTCCTTTTATTTGGTGCAGACTTCACATTTCTATCATCTTTTGTTGCTTTCCTGTGACCGGTCAAACCATGACTTTATGGGCACACTGTATATAGTTACAAATGGGGATGAGGGTCGATACTAGCACTGTGTGAGCAAATAATGAGGGGAGAGGAAACAGAAATAACCCATCTGAAGAAATTATTAAAACAGTAATATAAATAGAAACCTGTTATTGAATGAATTTTGCATCCCCAAATTTATATATTGAAGTCCCTAACACCTAATGTGACTGTATTTAGATACTGGGTCATTAAAGATGTAATTAAGGTTAAATGAGGTCATTAGGGTGGGCCCTAAGTCAATATAACTGGTGTCATTATAAGAATAGATTAGGATGCCAACACACACAGTGGGAAGACCATGTGGAGACACAGTGAGAAGGTGGTCATCTACAAGCCAAGAGAAAGGCTCAGAAGGAACCAACCCTGCTAATACTTTGATCTCAACTTCTAGCCTTCAGGAGCAACAAAATAAATTTCTGTTGTTTAAGCTACCCAGATCTAGGTACTTTATTATGACAACCCAATAAATTCAATAAAAATAAAAAAATAAGAATACATTTCAAAGGGACAGAGAAAAAATTAAAATTTAAAAAATGTATAGGATAGGCATAATACATTCAGCTGTGCACAGCATTACACACAATCTTAATAATGTAAACATTCTCAAGTCAGTAACATAAACACTGAATTACAATCACTATGCTGCAATAAGAGGAGCAAGGAAGGAAATGTGTACTGGCTAGGAAGCAGAATAGCAAAGCTTTATATCAGGAATTAAAGAAATGCCTAAAATTGAAAAATCTAGCAAAAGCAATTTATGAGTATTTAGAAATATAGTTATAAATAACAAAAAAAATCAGCAAAAAATGAGGTGAAAGAGCTTGTTCTGGAGACAGGAATGGGAATCAGGGGTCTCAAACTCGTGGCCCGCCGAACAATTTTGTGCGGCCCGCAGACTAATCCACGAAGTTCACTCAAGGTAGTGGTGTTTTTCATTTAAAAAAATTATTGATCTATTTGACTCTTTAAACTATGTGTATGTGTAACTCATTAAGAAAGAACAGAAAAACAACAACAAAATCTAGCACAATATCTGGCTCATAAAAATTCATTGTTAATCGTTTTATTATAATGATAAGACAGATGACAGCTTTTCATATCATCATTACATTCATGCTAGGGATAATGCTTCCTCTATTAGATATGCTGCTTAATCTGTTTAAAACACATTATTTACTACGCTTGAAATATTTGGGCATGCTAGGTAAAATAAAAAATTATAAAACATTCCAATTTCTTTTTACTAAGTATCTAATTTTATACAATTTACACACAACTTTCAATTTTAGTAATGGAAACAACAAAATTATTTCACTTCTTGATATTAAATAACAAGACTCTCAAAACATGCACTACAACCGACTACCATAATAGATTCTATCATCAATATGATGGTATTGGCATTTTATATATTATGTTCCCACTTTAAATTAAATCCTATAAACAGGCAGACAATGAACAGGTAGTTCATTAAAAAAGGAATAAAAACAGCCAATAGTAACACTACCTTATCAACCTCATTTGTAATAAAACAGAAATTTTTAAAAAGGTACCATTTTTCACTTATATTGGCAAAAATTAAAAAAAAAAAAATCTAGTTTACCAGGGAATACGCAGGTGGAGGTGAGGTGATCACACATATAAAACTGGAAGTGTAAGTTGCACAGCAGTTTTGGAAAGCAATCTGGCAAATACTTATCAAAGCTCCAAAATAATTTAGTCCCTTTGAACCAATCATTCCATTTCCAGAAACTTTCTCAAGGACATCATTAAGCATGTACCTCAAAAAGTGGTTACAAAGATATCCACTGCACTGCTACTGACAGTAAAATCTGCAGACAATTAGATGTCTAACAAAGAGGAAAGATGAGCAGCTTGTGGGCCACCTCCCTACAGCAGCGGCAGGCTCCCCAGCCGGCCCTCCCTTCTTTCTCACCAAGACTACTCCCCAGAGTCCAGTGGTCAGATTTCTCAGTGATCTGAGTCAAGGGAAACGGAGGGGAAATCTGGGGACTTACAGGAAATGTATTCCTCACTGACAAAACTGAGTGTGAAAGGAGAAATAACCTTTCCTGACTCTCAGGTGCAATTTTACGAAGATGTGAAGCTGGAAGTTACAGCAGCAGCTCCTGACCATGAGACAAGCCTTAGGCAAGGCAAGCAAAACTGAAGCAGAGGCAAAAGAGTGTCCTTAGTAACACCTCTGAGCCATGTGTTGTGTGAGATAATACATGTCCTTGGTCACCTAAGTCAATTATATTTGGACATTGTTGCCTGGTCAAAAGCATCCCAATTGATATTAGCCATACAATAGAATCAGAACTAGTAAGTTTTGCCACAGAAGTAATTATGAATGATAAATGTGCAATTAAGACAAAAACATTACAAAATAGTATGTCCCCATTTTTTATTAAAAACAAGTATATTAATATGGATTCAAATTGCCAAGAAAGGTTTTAGAAATACATAGTTATCTCTGATATAGTTAGGTTTGAAAGACAGTAATTTAAATGCTTCCTTATTGCATTTTTGCACTTTGTTTTTTCTACAACAAGTATGTACAGGCATGCCTCAGAGATATTGCGGGCTCAATGCCAGACCACTGTAACAAAGCCAGCCATAATCTTTTTGCTGGTGGAGGGTCCTGTCTTCCATTTGTGAAAAATGCAACACTTGTGAAGAGCAGTACAGTGAAGCAGTGAAGCAAAGTGCAATAAAACAAGGTATGCCTGTACCATTTAAGGTTCTGCCACCCTTTCCTATGTCTTCTGTCAATTCTATATGATTCTGGAAAGAAAAGGTAAATGTGTATTCTACTAAGTTATTTTGAACTGGGAGTATGCTTTTTTAATAGGAATGTAAGTAGTTTTTCTTTTTCAAACTGTTTTGTAAAATAAAGTTTGATAGTATCAGGCATTTATTTTTTAGTGAGCACAGAATATTACAACAATTTCCATTTCCCTTTGTTACTTTATCATGACTTTGTACCATTTCGTATCAGAATTTCTTCTGTGAAACAAAAACAGTCCCAAAACGAAGGATCTTCTGGAGTCATAGGAACAGCAGATGATATTAAATCATTATAGGTAAGAATAGTAAACTGCCTCTGGGATGGTTTAGAATCATCCTCAGATGAAGCCTGAAAGGGAAAAATTACCTCATTGTTACACTGCGTGGTAATTTTACAATCAATTTTATGATTAGGAAAATAATAAAACCTAATTCATTTCAGTAATACTAAAGTACAACATAGTAGGATTTCTAAGTGTTTTTACTCTTTATATTAGTGTTGCCAATATAAAATATTAAAAAAAAATGAAATAACCTGATTCTCACAATTTTTGTACATAATAACCTGTAGCATTTGTTTTGGAGAGCAAAACAAATGTGGACATGAGTCACACTTCCACAAATTCTAACTGAGGACATGAATTGAAAGGGATTCCAAAATGTTAACAAGAAGGTGGGTTATTCTGATAGAGGGGAGTCACGAGGCCAACTTTTGATTAATACTCTAGACCAGGGGTAGTCAACCTTTTTATACCTACCGCCCACTTTTGTATCTGTTAGTAGTAAAATTCTCTAAAGGCCCACCAGTTCCACAGTAATGGTTATTTATAAAGTAGGGAAGTAACTTTACTTTATAAAATTTATAAAGCAGAGTTACAGCAAGTTAAAGCATATAATAATAATTACTTACCAAGTACTTTATGTAGGATTTTCGCTGTTTGGCAAAATAAATTCTTATAAAACAACTTACTATAGTTAAATCTATCTTTTTATTTATACTTTAGTTGTTCTGCTACAGCCCACCGTGAAAGCTGGGATGCCCACTAGTGGGCGGTAGGGACCAGGTTGACTACCACTGCTCTAGAGAGTGAGTCTGATAAAATTCCCATACCACAGAGATGCAAAACTTCTTTAGAAAATGACTCATTCAACACTGAACTTAAATTCTATCATATACTCTGAAATAGAGCCTTTGTTCACAACTGAACCTTTTTTTTTAACAATTCTATACATTTTAGTAAAGATACCACTTAAATTTTATATAGTGCTTAAACAAGGTCAAAACTTATTTAATGAGATTTATGTCTCACAGATATGCTAATATGGTTATCCCAATTTAGAATACGGAGAAACTGAGGCTCAGGAAGATCAACCATTTTGCAGACACTCACCACACAGTTTTAAATGATAGACCTAGGCCTGGAACCCAGCCTTCCGAATAGTATTTTTGTCCTTTTCTTATTATGTCAATGCTGCTGCCTAAACAGGCTCTCTCCAGTGAGAAAAAAGGAAGTACCATGTGTGTAAATGTTACAAAAACTATAAAGCTCTATGGAAATATAAGGTATTCAAAGTGCAGAGCTGAAGTCATATAGGACAGGTAACAAAGATAGCTAATAACCTTGCTTAGAGCACCTTCAAATAGGAGTCGGAGTCAGCTTTAACATGCCATCCCTTTTTAAGGAATTTTAATCCTTTCTTAATCTAAGGCAGGGGTCCCCAAACTACAGCCCGCGGGCCACATGCGGCCCCCTGAGGCCATTTATCTGGCCCCTGCTGCACTTCCGGAAGGGGCACCTCTTTCATTGGTGGTCAATGAAAGGAGCACATTGACCATCTCATTAGCCAAAAGCAGGCCCATAGTTCCCATTGAAATACTGGTCAGTTTCTTGATTTAAATTTACTTGTTTTTTATTTTAAATATTGTATTTGTTCCCGTTTTGTTTTTTTACTTTAAAATAAGATATGTGCAGTGTGCATAGGGATTTGTTCATAGTTGTTTTTTTTATAGTCCGGCCCTCCAACGGTCTGAGGGACAGTGAACTGTCCCCCTGTGTAAAAAGTTTGGGGATCCCTGATCTAAGGCATGGTCTGTGGACCAACCTATTTTTCTAGAGATTATATATATATAGATCATGCCACATTCTCTCAGATGGATTCCTTAAAAATGTTATGATCTAGTTTCAATTAGTGTAACATTATCAACATTCCTTAAATACTACTGCAGTTACAACTATATGTAGGCTAAGAGTCCTTGACCTAAAGTTTTATTTTTAATTTCTCAATTAATAGAAGTAAAAATTGGAAGAACTGAGATGGATGTTATGCCACAATATGACATAAGGTCTCTCACGTGTTTGATGCTATTAACTTTGGAAATAATTTAAGATAGTACTTTAAAAGAGGGAAGGGGTTCAATCTGCCAGATAATTCCACCACTCACCACCACCTGTCAACTTGGTACCCTCATACTCAAGATATTCCCTGGGCAGTAATCCACTGCTGCAATCAGTCAGGTAGTGATTTTCTTGAATTTCAATCGAAATTGTGACGGTATTACTACTTTTTTCTGTGTGACAAAGTATTTGAATGTAAAGCAGGTAACATACTTCTTAAAAATTTTCTGTAAAATCTCAGATGAGCTTAAGGATTTGATTACAAAAAACACTTCTAAACCTTTAATTTAAAAACAAATTTTAAAAACCACTCTAAAACTGATATAAAACCAAGTGATTATTTCTACCAAAAAAGAACAAACTCAATATTAATTCATGCTTTTAAATTAAAAGTCAGAGAAATCTTAAATCAATCTTACATCCTGATGTCTAGATCCATCGGGCTTCCTAAGAGCAACTGCAACAAAATGGTGCTCATCTATTTTGCTTTCCTAAAAAATAAAAGGTAAGTAAATACAGATTAATTACTAAGCATGTAAACTTAGATATACTTTTATTTACATCTTTAAAATTTCACTCTCTCTCTCTCTATACACACACTTATATTCTGCTGCTTCCCCCAACCATATACCGTATTTCCCCATGTAAAAGACGCTCCATGTATAAGATGCACCTTAATTTTGGGGCCCAAAATTTGAAGGAAAAAAAAAAGGTATTACATCAAGTTATTAAATTCAAGTTTTACTCATCATAAAATTCATACAACTCATCACTGTCAAGTGCAGGTAAAAAAAAAAAATCTACAACTACTGTATAAGAGGCACCCAGTTTTTAGACCCCAATTTTTTTTTTTTTTTTGTATTTTTCTGAAGCTGGAAATGGGGAGAGACAGACAGACTCCCGCATGCGCCCGACCGGGATCCACCCGGCACGCCCACCAGGGGTGACGCTCTGCCCACCAGGGGGCGATGCTCTGCCCCTCCGGGGCATCACTCTGCCGCGACCAGAGCCACTCTAGCGCCTGAGGCAGAGGCCAAGGAGCCATCCCCAGCGCCTGGGCCATCTTTGCTCCAATGGAGCCTTGGCTGCGGGAGGGGAAGAGAGAGACAGAGAGGAAGGAGGGGGGGTGGAGGGTGGAGAAGCAAATGGGCGCTTCTCTTATGTGCCCTGGCCGGGAATCGAACCCGGGTCCCCCGCACGCCAGGCCGACGCTCTACCTCTGAGCCAGCCGGCCAGGGCCAACCCCAAATGTTTTTAAAAAGGGCATGTCCAATATGTGGGAAAACACGGTAAGGAAAAGTCAAATACATTTTGACCCTTCAGTATGAACCCTGAGGCCATTTATCCGGCCCCCACCGCACTTCCAGAAGGGGCAACTTTTTCATTGGTGGTCAGTGAGAGGAGCACTGTATGTGGCGGCAGCACCGCAAAGCGTGGCATCACTCACATACACTACTACTTCCAGTGAATTGAAATATTGGTCAGTTGATGTAAATTTACTTGTTCTTTATTTTAAATATTGTATTTATTCCCGTTTTGTTTTTTTACTTTAAAATAAGATATGTGCAGTGTGCATAGGGATTTGTTCAGGGTTTTTTTGTTTTTTGGTTTTTTTTACAGGGACAGAGAGTCAGAGAGAAGGATAGATAGGGACAGACAGGAACGGAGAGAGATGAGAAGCATCAATTATCAGTTTTTTGTTGTGACACCTTAGTTGTTCATTGATTGCTTTCTCATATGTGACTTGACCATGAGCCTTCAGCAGACCGAGTGACCCCTTGCTTGAGCCAGTGACCTTGGGTCCAAGCTGGTGAGCTTTTCACTCAAGCCAGATGAGCCCTCAAGTCGCACTCAAGCTGGCGACTTCGGGGTCTTGAACCTGGGTCCTCCGCATCCCAGTCTGATGCTCTATCCACTGCGCAACCGCTTGGTCAGGCTCATAGTTTTTTTTTATAGTCTGGCCCTCCAACGGTCTGAAGGACAGTGAACTGGCCCCCTGTGTAAAAAGTTTGGGGACCCCTGATGTAGATCCTAACAGGAATTTTCTCTCATACCCATAGTGGCTACTAACTTTGGTTAATATAGCATGGAACTAGTACTTAAATCTACTTTCTGTATTCCCAATTTTTGAACTAATCCAATGTCTTTTACAGCATTTCCTCAACTCTAGTACCGGAGACAACCTAGGGTTAAGTGTTACATTCAGTAGTTACATCTTGCTAGTGCTTCTTTTGACATTGCTACTTTAAAATATAAGTCCCATTCTCCCCTTTTCACTAATAAAACACTGCTGACTTGGGGTCTGTCTGCTGTCACTTGAGTACTACACAGAGGCTGTGTCCTATCTAGAAACACATGTAGATAGCCATCTGCCCTCACTGGGGATGTTAATTTTTATATGTTTAAAACTAACATTTAAAAAAAAATCAGATTGCAATACTAGTTTATAAACATTGTTAACTACACACTATATAGCCTATGGAAAATCATGGTGGAACTTTATAGATAAGACAAAGAATATGCACCTTTCTATTTTCACGTATGTATGAGACAGTAGGATGGGGGAGGGAGGGGGCTTTAAAATGTAATCGATACTGAAGCAGTTACCAAGGAAAAGTATGAGTAACTATAAAAAAAAGTAAACAGGCCCTGCCAAGGTAGCTCAGATGGTTAGAGCATCATCCCAATATGTCAAGATTAAAGGTTTTGATCCCTGGTCAGGGCACACAGAAGAATGAATCAATAAATGCAGAAGTAGAACAACAAATTAATGTTTCTCTCTCTTTTTAAAATCAATACATTAAAAGAAAAAACTAAAAATTTTCACTGAAAAGCCACTTTACTAAGGCACATTTCCATAAGACATCAGGTGAAATAGGAAACTAATCAGAAACTGAACTATCATATTTAGGGACTCTATATCCTTTATCTTGTTTTTCTTATCTTCATACTTTAAGATATCAAAATGAACAAAAACTAAAATTCAGTAAGAATAAATTTAGAAAAATATATTTAAAGAGAAAAAAATATAACTAAGTATCAGAAAAGATTTAGTAGGTTATTTTCCCTTTAGCTCATGGCTGTCCTCCCATTCTATACACTGACTTTATTAATGAACATTATAACCTAGAAATGTTTCAGCTACAATTACTTTGGAAACCACTTAGCTCAGCAGTTGTGAAGTGTCTGTATCTTAGCAGAATATCGGAGGTAATCATGAGCAACAGCCAGTTTTCTCACTCAGTCTGCCCACTGAAATGCCAGGCCTGTTTTCTCCTTCCGGCTCTTAGCTTCCATTTCAGATATGCTAATTTCTTAAATGTTATTAAAAACATTAAGCAGATTTTAAAAAATCTTTTTCTTTATATAATTTTCACTTCGAGTGTTCTTTTGAGTCTGAGAAAATAAATGCCCCTTTTTCTCTGAGCATGTAGAATTTTACTACATATCCTATGATGGCACCATCCTTTAATTCCGCTTGGATGAGGGCAGCATCTGTAGCCTCTTGTATCACTTACTTGGGTGCCAGTAGATACCTTCCAGATGCATACCCGGAGTTAAGGTTGTTCCTGCAGGCATTCTTTTAATGCTGCCTACAGAAAGAGGACTTTTCCCCCCAGACTTAGCTAAATCAGTTCTCACGTTATAAAGAAGAAAATGTATGAATCCAAAGCAGTAAAATTATTCACTGGCTATATGCATTAATAAAACTAGTCTCCAAATGTAGTACTTATTAGGTATTTGTTCTGTGTTCAACACAGGCAACAGTACTTTCTCAAAATGGCCCAGGTACCTAAATTTTGTCATATGGGAAAAAATCTAGACATGGGGCAAATGACGTCTGGTCATGACTGGCTGTTTCAGGAAATGGTAGCTACACATTAGGGAAAGGAGAACAGATTGCAGCTAGTTTGTCCTGTGCTGATCTTTTTTTTTTTTTTGTATTTTTCTGAAGTTGGAAACCAGGAGGCAGTCAAACAGACTCTCGCATGTGCCCAACCGGGATCCACCCGGCATGCCCACCAGGGGGCGATGCTCTGCCCATCTGGGGCGTCGCTCTGTTGCAACCAGAGCCATTCTAGCGCCTGAGGCAGAGGCCACAGAGCCATCCTCAGCGCCCGGGCCAACTTTGCTCCAATGGAGCCTTGGCTGCGGGAGGGGAAGAGAGAGACAGAGAGGAAGGAGAGGGGGATGGGTGGAGAAGCAGATGGGTGCTTCTCCTGTGTGCCCTGGCCGGGAATCGAACCTGGGACTCCTGCACGCCAGGTCGACGCTCTACCACTGAGCCAACCGGCCAGGGCCCTGTGCTGATCTTTTATTTGGAGTCACATGTAAAAAGTAGGAACGACTGAACCTTCTCTGTACCTTATTCTCAGTTTACTAAAGGAACTAGGTAACCCAGTGTAGGAATACAAGGCAATTTATTCTTTCTCATCATTTTTCCCTTTAGAGAAGTTTGGACACTTCATTTTTCTCTTTCTCTGGATAAAATCTTGAACAGATGTCATAAAATGACATTTTTAGTCATTCTCACATATGAAATTTTCTCTCAATCAAGGTGCTTGCCCTGTTTGACCCAATTCAGTTTTATTCTCACCTCATAAAGAGCTTTTCCTCCCACCAACCCAGCTTAAATCTAATTGAGGTTTGGAAGCCTCCAATGGAAAGGGAATTGATTTCATCTTCCTTCCTAACTCCAGACCTTCCGTCTTCCCATTCACTATGCTGCCTCTGGTTCTTCTAGCCTGGGTGAAAATTTAGTGTGTACAAGTACAAATGCAAAGAAGGGCAGTGAAGATCACTTATGCCATGGCTGTACACTGAACTCATAGTCCTTCCTCAGCTCCAAGTTGAAAAGGCTGGCTCTTCAACTTGTGGGGTCCTTTGGAGATGCCCTAACAGGAACCTCCCCCTCCCATCTGTGTTCCTTGACTCTTGGTATGCTTTCCTTGGCTCTACAATCATTCTTTCCTCAACCGTAGTTCTGGCTGTCCACGCCAGCAGACTCATTCTATTACATTCTCTCTCCCATCCTGGGCCTGTTTATAGTGTAATAAACAATCGACACTTAAATATATGCATCTAAACATAGTTTCTTTGAGCTGATAAAACACTCAGGAGCATTTAGTAGAGCTTAATTGTTCTCCCATGGCTGCCTTCAAATGCGCCCTGACAGAGCTCCCTTCCCAGCTCCCAGACAGGCCTTGAGGCAAACCACACAGCTCTTCAGTCACTTTCAGCTTAAAAAATTTCATCTCACTCCTAAAGCATATATACAATCATCCCCCCTGGCCTCACCATGCTCTTCTAATCTTCCTCTTCCACTCTGGTTTCCTGAAAGAGGGAAACTGGAGAAAAGGGGCAGACTAATGACCAAAGCTGTTTAATTCAGATTTTAGAACTGAGTCGTTTGACATATCCAAATGGTAGCTTTATCTCAAGGATTGGGCACCTGTGGTATTTTTAAGCCCAGTGGCTACCATTTTCCACACCTACTGGAGCCACAGGAACTCAGATATCTTTACCACCAAAAAAACAGAAGCACAGCTGGCCCAGCCCGACTCTTCCCTCCCTCCCCACCCTGCTATTAGGCCTGTTACACCAGGCACTATTAAGAATAAAGGATTCCCTATTAGGGAAATGGTTGTTTTACCCTTTTTCAGTACCATATTACATATTTTTACATAATTTTGGTTACACATTTTTTTTATTTTTTATTTTTTTGTATTTTTCTGAAGTTGGAAACGGGGAGGCAGTCAGACAGACTCCCGCATGCGCCCAACCGGGACCCACCCGGCATGCCCACCAGGGGGCAATGATCTGCTGCAACCAGAGCCATTCTAGCGCCAGAGGCAGAGGCCACAGAGCCATCCTCAGCACCCGGGCCAACTTTGCTCCAATGGAGCCCTGGCTGCGGGAGGGGAAGAGAGAGACAGAGAGGAAGGAGAGGGGGAGGGGTGGAGAAGCAGATGGGCGCTTCTCCTGTGTGCCCTGGCCAGGAATTGAACCTGGGACTCCCGCACGCCAGGCCAACGCTCTACCACTGAGCAACTGGCCAGGGCTAGGTTACAATTTTTTTTTAATTTTATTTATTTATTTAGTTTTTACAGAGACAGTGAGTCAGAGAGAGGGATAGACAGGGACAGAAAGACAGGAACAGAGAGAGATGAGAAGCATCAATCATTAGTTTTTCGTTGCACGTTGCAACACCTTAGTTGTTCATTGATTGCTTTCTCATATGTGCCTTGACCGCGGGCCTTCAGCAGAATGAGTAACCCCTTGCTGGAACCAGTGACCTTGCGTTCAAGCTGGTGGGCTTTTTGCTCAAACCAGATGAGCCCGCACTCAAGCTGGTGACCTCGGGGTCTCGAACCTGGGTCCTCTGCATCCCAGTCCGACGCTCTATCCACTGCGCCACCGCCTGGTCAGGCTAGGTTACAATTTTTAATTTTACAGCTGCAACTTTAAATCCCATTGGTTCAACTACCATGCATACGTTAATAATTATGATTGTTTCCCTCTAGCCCAGCCCTTCATTCTATTCACCCAGGTATATCTATGGAATCTCAAATACATTCAACTTGACCACTAGTCTTCAGTTATGCAATAGAGAGGCCTATACGAGTCACAGAATTGATAACTTTTTTTTTTTTTAGAGAGAGCAAGACACAGATAAGGAGGGAAAGAGATGAGAAGCATCAACTTGTAGTTGTGGCACTTTAGTTGTTACTGATTGCTTCTCATGTGCCTTGATCAAGGGGCTCTAGCCAAGCCAGTGACCCACTGCTCAAGCTAGCATTCATGGGATTCAAGGTAGTGACCTCTGGGCTCAAGCCAGTGACCATAGGGTCACGTTGATGATCCCACGCTCAAGCCAGCTTCCTTCTCGATGTTTCAAACCTGGGACCTCAGCATCCCAGGTTGATACTCTATCCACTGTGCCACCACCAGTCAGGCCGATCATAACATCTTTGACATGTCACATCCTTAAACCTCCACAGACAGAACTAGGTTTTAAAATATAAATCTGATCTTATCACTCCCTATTAACACTTGTTAAAATCTTTTGAGAAAATTAGTGAACACTTTCCATTTTATCCGCTTATCACTAATTCTTTATTCTGACACTGACCTTCTCTGAACATAATTCCAGTGATTATTGCAGGAATAACCACAGTAGTAAGTGACCCGTTTTTTGGGTTCTGGACACCTGACACAAGCTGTACCAATTACAGTGACAATTCCTTGGCTACAATGACTAGTCAGAAGATTGGCACTAGACCCAAGCAAGGCCAGGGAGTTCCTTCTCCAGGACTTTCAGGACACAAAGGGAATTCATCAATCTCTGTAAAGTTTTATTCTGTAAATTTTGGTACATGTAAGAGTGGTAGGCAGCCATGTTTCCTGCTACACAAACCCAAGAAGTGAAGAAAGCTGATGTACAGAATAAGAAACAAGGGTGGAAAAAAACTGAAGCCTGGATGGCCTGGATGGCTATATAGAAAGGCAAAAGTAAAACATAAGAAAGAGAATTCTGGCCTGACCAGGCGGTGGCGCAGTGGATAGAGCGTTGGACTGGGATGTGGAGGACCCAGGTTCAACACCCCAAGGTTGCCAGCTTGAGCTCGGGCTCATCTGGTTTGAGCAAAGCTCACCAGCTTGGACCCAAGGTCGCTGGATTGGTCTGCTGTAGCCCCCTGGTCAAGGCACATATGAGAAAGCAGTCAATGAACAACTAAGGTGTTGCAATGAAAAACTAATGATTGATGTTTCTCATCTCTCTCTGTTCCTGTCTGTCCCTATCTATCCCTCTCTCTGACTCTGTCTCTGTAAAAAGAAAAAAGAAAGAAAAAAAGAAAGAATGAATTCTGAGTTTTACAGTCCCAAATTCTAGTTAATTCTCAGACCCAGTTACATGAAATACCCTAGTAGTCTATATAGTATCTTTTAGGCTTAAATGAGTTTATGTTAGGTTTCTCTCATTAGCAACTAAGAATTGCTAATGACAGAAATCAAATATAGAAAGAAAACAAAATCTTTAACCTGACCCATAATTCCCTGCATGATAGTACCAATCTAACCTGGAAACCCCTCATCACAGTACAGTCCAAATGTCTTCCTTTGGCTGTTAATATCCACAAAGATCTTCCTATTCCAGGGCCTCTTTTCCCTTCCCTTTTTACCTAACTCACTATGACTAATCTCTCAAGTACCACCTTAAATGCTGTATGTTTTCACAGTATCATTGTCTTCACCTTAGAGCACTAGTATTGGATTTCAACTATGTTTCGTGTCAAAGACTATCTTCCCCAATCACTCAAATGCACAAAATAAGCAAATCTTCCCAGTTTTAGTAATTGTAATAAATTTCTTACCTCAAATGCCCATTCTTTTTCTTCTTTTCCATCCAAAAACAAACGTGTCTCTTTATAAACCTGGCCTATATCCAGGTTTAACGGGGATATATCAAATTCAAGCCGCTGCAAATCAAATCCTAGTCCAATACCTATGGCTTTTATGTAGCTCTCTTTCAGTGCCTAAGATACAGAAAAAGATTTTACCTTAGAGCTTTTAGTGATAAAAATTTTCATGAAATCTACAGGCCCAAAACATCTAGACCTTTAACTCTATCCTACATTATTATGGCTTCACGCTATTGTTTTCACTCTGACAGTAGGTATGGAGAAAAACCAGCGGTGTAAACTTAAGATTGTAAATCATTTAGGCTCCCTGCACCTCCATTTTCTGATGTATGACATACAACAGTATTTTCCTCATAGTTCTTTTATAATAAAGTAACTAATTTATAAAAGGCTTATTGTCTTCTGACATATTATAAATTTCATACGTGTTTGTTAAATTAGGCTTTATGTGAACAAGTTCCTTTAAGATAGAAAACATTTATAAAAATTGATAAAATGTATTGTTGAGCTGTCATTATAAATAATGTACACATAAAAACCATAAAGTTCCCAAGTAATAACTTATTTCAAAGAGTGTATGAACTACCAAGTAACCAAAAAACTTTTTGCTCCTGTTTTTTGCAGATAATGAAATCATCAGAGATTTACTCTCAAAATTAGAAAAAAAAATATACCCAATTCCTATAAAACACATCCAGCTGAGTCCATTCATCCTTAAAGCTTCTGATTGTTTCCCATTCTTTGTTGGTAAACTTTCTTTTCATAATATGAAAGAATTCTGAAATTGAACCACGACCTGTCAATTGAGGAAACAGAGAATTAAAAATAGCCATTCTATTACCAAACCTGTCAAAGACAGCACATAAAAGAAAACTATAGGCCAACCTTACTTTTGAATAGTCACAATAATCCTAAACAAAGTATTAGAAAATCAAATTGAGTTGAGAATTAAAAATAACACAATGAAAGGATCTGACTAGCCCAGAAAAAAGATGGCTTAATAGGAAGTGAAATTACATGAATTACTAAGTATTTAAAAAGAAAAACCATATAGTTATATCAAGACACCCCCGAACTTTATAAAACTTGAAGCCAAACCTGTTATAAATCTTAGTTAAGAGGAAATTTCTACATGTTAAGACTATCATGAATCCAAAGAACTGTTAAAATAGAGCAATTCTACAAGTTAAAATTTTACTTTGAATATAAAACAGGAAAAAAATTACAATTTCTTTATTATAATTTCTTAGAAATGAGGAGAAAGCGGAAAATTATTCTTTCATTGTGAATTATCACTGTGACTGGTAAGTTTACTTATTTCCTTCAAAATAATTGTTTTATGTTACTAATATGACTTCATATAAAACAAATTTTAAGTTCTATTCTTTTGGAATACTATAATATAGGCTCATTTTTAAAAAATCTGAAGTATAACCCTAATTCCATGGTTACAAAGACAAAAAACATTACACAGCACTGTAAAAATAAATGGCAAAAAGGATAGAACTCAAAGGATCTCAAAAAGTTAAGGGCTAAGACAAATTAAAATACACAGTATGTCTTTCATATCATATTTTTCATTATAATTTTGTGTTTGTCTCTTTTTACTACTATTAGGCAGGAACTTTCTATCATCACCCTTTTATTCTAGAGGTATGTAAAATAAATACAAATATCAACAAATATGTATTGAACTAATGGTTAAAAAGCAAATCAGTCATGGTTCTTGTCCTCACACACTTACAGCTTAACTGGCCTATCAGAAAGCCTGGGCCCTGGCCATGAATAGTTCAGTTGATTATAAAATGTGGTCCTGATATGCCAACGTAGTATGTTTGATCCCCAGTCAGGACACATACAAGGATCAACCACTGAATGAATGAATAAGTGGAAGAGCAAACTGATGTCCCTCTCTCTAAAATCAATTAAAGAAAATAGAAAAATCCAACCCTGGCCCAAGGTAAGTAAACACAATTGTTTACTATATCAATAAATGGATGTTAACTACTATTTGGTAAGTTATTTCCTAAATGTTCTACTGCCCCATTATTTTCCAGAAAACCTTTTGAAGGTAATTCCTCTGCAGATTCTGTTAACGTAGCTTGTCTATTCTAACTCCAGCTCCCATTTCTAAAATCACCAAATTCAAAATGACATTATTAATTGACTGACTACAACTCTTAAAAAGGGACATCTGCCAACATAGTACACCTGGAAAAAAGATGTCAAACTCCCTACTTAATGCTTTCCTGGCATTTTATCACTAACCCTCCCATAAGAATTCAACAATTAGCACTCCTGCTATGATTATTCACTCTAAAAATGCCCAAGTGCTAGATAATGGATCTATTATGATAAGTAAAATTGACACTATCCTAATTTTCAAAGGGAGTTTATAGTTTCTCCTACAGAGCAATTTACACCTTTTTCATGTCATGGCACACAAACTAATTACTAAAATTCTGCAGCACACACAAAAAAACCCCCAAAACAAAAACCTATATAGTTTTTGCAGATATGACAAAAAGAAATAAAGGTTTAATTTTGATTCATTCATACTGGACAGCTAATGTGTTGGCTGCTATCATCTTTTATTTCACAATTTAAGGGAAATAAGGTCAGTTAGGTACTGCATGTTTAAAAATTCTATGGCAAACCAACGAAAATCGCTGTTCCACAGTAAAGAAGCTCTTTTCCCCTAGTTTTCTCAAGGGTAGAGAGAATATTAAGAGTAGTTCTCCCAAAATTTAAGATTCCCCACCAACCCCATATTTGAAAATAATCTCGTTTAACCAAGAAATATAACTCTATAATACTACATAGCCCTTTAGTTCAAGACAAAGATCATTTATTTTCAAGTTCATTCAAGTTATTTAATTAACCTATGTACTCTTTAGCCCTCTCTTCTCAAAAACATTAGAATCCATTTTATGAATTCACTTAATGTCTACTGTTTGTTATTAATACTATCACTTCCTAAAAGTAGCCCAGCAAAGCTATAAAGTCATTTTATGTACAGCACTGAAGTATTAAACTGAGATCTTAGGAATTCCAGGGCTATGAATCCCTTTGATAGTTTGGTGCTTATTCCTTAAGGCCCTTAATAAAAACTGTCTTGGTAAAATACAAGCATCACTATTATAAACTGGCTTGACAAATTACACACTCAAGAAAGTAAAGCAAGCAAGCAAGCTTGCAAAAGTGATAAAAGTAAATCTGAAGATTTTAAACAACCAGAGCACCACAGGCATATAAATTATGAACTATTTCCTCTTGAATAGATTCTGGCACAAATAGTGT
Source organism: Saccopteryx bilineata (assembly GCF_036850765.1). Classification (NCBI taxonomy): domain Eukaryota; kingdom Metazoa; phylum Chordata; class Mammalia; order Chiroptera; family Emballonuridae; genus Saccopteryx; species Saccopteryx bilineata. The sequence goes on from NC_089490.1 coordinate 313,957,388, forward strand.
AAAATAATAACAATGGAAAAAATAGCTACCCTGGATCTGGAAGACAGTATAATATAATTTCAGTGGAACTGTAGTTGAACAGAATACTATCCAAGAAGCCTAAAATATAAAAAGATATGCCTGTCGGCTATACAGTCATTTTATTTGTTGGTTTCTTCAAGTTATAATTTCATAACCTTCAAAAAGCCCTCTGATTTTTAACTAAATGATGTGGTAATCAAGGAAAAAATTTAAATATGCATACTAATAAAAAACTGATTAACATAAAAAGCAATCTAGCACAACCACTGGAAAGCAATCACATAACTGATTATGCACGGTTAAAAGTATCTGATTTGAGGGTTTTCATATACTTTTGATAGCATCTTATTTATTCCACAAAATAAGAGATTTGACAGCAACAGAGAAAGATTTTGTAAATATTCAGCCAAAGCACAACAGCACCACACTGTGGCATCATGGTGGAAATACACAGTAAATGAGCAATTTTCAGTACAAGTACTTGTTTATCTAGGAAATTGGAATTTAAAAAAATAGGAAATACCAGAATAGTATATTTGTCCTTTAAACTATCTGAAGACAGCACAATTATTGGACCTATAAATTGGCAAAGTCACCTTATAATACCATCACATATTCATGTCTATTATAATCTTCATTTTAATCATCCCATTACCACACATGTAAAATCCTAAGTATTTACCCATATGAAAGACAAACTGACTGAAAATTTATATAGAACCATTAATCAAGTTTTAAAAAAATCAAATCATCCATCTTACAGCTCAGTGTTTAGGAAAAAGCAGTGTTAGATCTCTAAATGTCACAATAATCAACTAATCAAGGTCATATAGCAAGTAGGAAGCTTCTTAAACATACAATAGTAACCTACAGCAAAATAACTTATAGTCAATACCCTTAGCTGCTATTGCAAGCCTACAGAAAGAAAGTCCTACTAGTCCTACAACCTCAAGGCCAACCAACATCAATCTCATTCCAAAACAACACATCTGTATCTCAGTTAAAGGCTGACATTGTTAAAGGGGCCAGTTATTTTAGGGAGGAATTGAGCAATGTCCACCTGTGTGCCTCAAAGTAATGAAATTTAGCTTTGGATAATGAAATGTACTAGAAATTCTAGTAGGTTTATTTTCTAAGTACTGAATTACATGTAATCTTGCTTTCATGTGAGGTGACTGTATTCTAAAATTTGAGTTAATACGTGCAAAATAATGCTTGACTTATTAGCTCACTTGTCTGGGAATTTATCCAGATATAAACCCAGAATACAACAAAAATGCCTGAGCTGCTACTATAGGTTTTAAAAAATACCATAAAGCCTGTAGTATGCTACTGATGAAAGAGCTCTTTAAGCCCTCCATACACGTGGTTTTCTATAGTAAAAACACTAGACTGAGATATGACCTAGGCATGAAACTCAATTTCTTGGGCAATTCTAAACTGCAGTTGCTCTAAGTGTTTATACTTAGATGGGCATTAAGATTAACCTCTGGCCTTGACACTTATGTAATTGCACTGCTGCACTATAAACTTGGTTGAGACCCATGACCCTTTTTCCATCAACTTCCCCTTTTAAAAACAGGAATGTCTACCCTATGCCTGCCCTACCAATGTGTTTTAGAAGCAGATGATCTGTACTCTAGTTTCATAGGTTCACTAAAAGGAGAGAAATTTTGCCTCACATTGCATCATACCCAGACATTCACCCACACCTGATTTAAATGATTCAGACAATCAGATTTGGAACTTGTTGATATTCAGATGAGACTTAGGATTTAAATTTAATGCTGGAATAGTTTAAGACTTAAGGATGCTGGGATGGGGTGACTTTATCTTGCATGTCCGATGGATATAAATTTGGCAGGGCCAAAGGATGAACTGTACTGGATTGAATAGCGTTGCCCAAAATTCATGCCTACCTAGAACCTCAGAATGTGATCTTGTTCAGAAATAAAGTTATAATCAAGGTATAATCAAGTCATACTAGATTAGGGTGGGCCCTGTTATTTAACGACTGGTTTGCTTATAAGGAAAAATATTTAGATACACAGAGAAACTATAAGGGAAAAGGTCATGTGAAGATGAAAGCGCAAATAGGCCAAAGAATGCCAGATTGCCAGGAAATGAGGAAGAAGCATAGGAGTTTTCCTGACCTGGCAGAGGGAGCATGGTCCTGTTAATACTTACACTGACTTCCAGCTTTCAAAACTATGAGAGAATAAATTTCTGTTGTTTTAAGACACAAAGTCTGTGGTACTCTGTTAGGAGTCCTAGAAAACTAATAAATACGAATACAATTTAACTTAAATGTACAGACACACTTAAACACTCCTAAGAGCTTTGGGTGTCATTCCCTGGAGTCAAATGTTCAAATTCTGACTCCATCACTTATTTTATTTATTGTGAGGCAGACAGAGACAAGAGAGAGGGACAGATAGGGACAGACAGGAAGGGAGAGAGATGAGAAGCATCAATTCTTCATTGCAGCTCCTTAGTTGTTCATTGATTGCTTTCTCGTATGTGCCTTGACAAGGGGGGGGGGGCTACAGCAGACCAAGTGACCCCTTACTAAAGCCAGTGACCTGAGGCTCAGGCTGATGAGCCTTGCTTGAAACAGATAGCCCGCACTCAAGCTGATGACCTCAGGGTCTTGAACCTGGGTCCTCCACGTCCCAGTCTGATGCTCTATCCACTGCGCCATCGCCTGGTCAGGCTCCATCACTTCTTTACTGTTAATTTTCATCTCTGTGCCTATTTCTTAAAGCTATAAATTAGGGTCAAAGACTTGGGTATATTAAGGAATAAACATGTGAAGTGTCCAGAGATTAAGTACTTAATGTTAGCTCTAAGGTTGTTGGGGTAGTTGTTACTGTTATATGTATGTCCTCTTTTGTGAATTATTTTATCAAATCCTTTATCCATTTCATTTATCAAGTAAGTCTTAAGTGATTTTTCATTGATACTCACAAGCATTTTATATATTAACTATATTAACCTTTGTTATATTTGCCATAAATATCCCCCCCACCCGGTTTGTGAAGAGGAAAGCTATAATGAATGCAAACACATCTGCTGACTTAGTGGTTTCTTGACTTGTGGCACCCTTTTTAAAGAAACCTAACCAAATATACCACCCTATGTTTTAGTAATTGTTATTAAAACCTAAATCTAACTATATTTTTGTATAGTATGAGACAAGGATCTAATGGCTTTATAATTTCATTCATAAAATATGTTGGTGCCTGACCAGGTGGTGACACAGTGGATAAAGCATCAGACTGGGAGGCGGAGGACCCAGGTTCGAGACCCCGAGGTCGCCAGCTTGAACGCGGGCTCATCTGGTTTGAGCAGAGCTCACCAGCCCCATGGTCAAGGCACATATGAGAAAGCAATCAATGAATAACTAAAGTGCCACAATGAAAAACTGATGATTGATGCTTCTCATCTCTCTTGCGTTCCTGTCTGTCTGTCCCTATCTATCCCTCTCTCTGACTCTCGCTGTCTGTTAAAAAAATGTTGGTTACAACCATTGTCTTTGTTGGCTCTGTAAATTGCATCTAATATAATGTTGTCCAAACATTACCCTCTAGAAATCATCTGGGAAATTGTTTACATATAGAATACTTAGTTTCATCTTAACAATTCTGGTTCAGTAGGTCTAGGTGGTTTCAAAATAGCTGATATTTTATTTTTAATAAACATCCTGGCTGCTTTTAATGTAACATTAACAACTACCACACAACCTTAGAGTACAGCTGAGTTTGAATAACAGAGGTTTGAAATGCAAAGGTACACTTACATGTGGATTTTTTCCAATAAATGTAGTTGGTCCTCCACATCCCAGGATTTCACATCTGTGGATTCAACCAACCACAGACAGTATTTTTGATCCAAGGCTGAGAATCTATGGATGCAGAGGGCTGACTGTATGCACCGTTCTACATCATTTTACATAAGGCATTTGAGCATTTACAGATTCTGGTACCTGTGAGGGTTCCTGGCACCAGTCCCACAGATACCAAGGGATGGCTACAGTTAAGTTGTTGGGGAGTCAAAAAGTTATACACAGATTGTCAACTGCATGGGAAGCTGGTGCTCCTGAGGACTGCACTGTTCAACGGTCACCTGTACTTATATCTAGGCTGAAGTGGATGAAACAAGATAATGTATACAAGGCAAACAGTGTCACACAAATAAGATTTTCTCAGTATATTACTAATTCTCCATTACGACCTCACTCAAACCCTCTGTACAATGGAAAAGACCCATTCAGTAACTGGGAAGGAGGAATACTCCCTGCCAGTGATGACCGGTTTTTTCATTAAGAACTTCAGAGTACAAAGGGAAGTGATTTAAGTTACTTACAGGCTCTAAAGCTCCAGGCTTAAAAAAAAATGCTTTAACTAAGTACATCGTGTAAAATGCAGAGCTAGAAGAGTGTAGATAACCTAGACAGTAATGACAGTGGAATAGACTGCAGCAGGAAGAAAGCTGAAAACTGAATCTCAGTGGGATAGAAATGGAAGAGAGAAAAGCTAGAGAGAAAAATGGAGAGTGAGGAAGAAGACTCCAAGGAAGAACTATTTTTAATCATAATTCACTGATGAGAACAGTTTATATTTTAAATAGTATCTGATATGATATGTAATTACTGGTTTTCATTGTGGTTGTGTACGTTTTTCATTTTTCAACAAGTCTAGTATTTTCAGCAAAACTGAGAACTATCACTTGTACATTAAATACATATGGAGCACCTGCTATGTGCTAGGCACTTTTAGGTACTAGGTACACCTGTGGTAAATGCAAAGAAGCATGGTTCCTGAGCTTATCTAATGAGGAAAACAAATAATAATCAAATACTAAGTACTAGTTACAAATGAAAAGGGCCACAAAGGAAAAGCAGATCAGCTGGTTAGGAAAATCACTGATAGGAGACACTGGCTTACTTTTCATCCTTCCAGTCTGAGGTACCGAATGAAAATATGGAGAGCAGAACAGCAGAGGGAGCAGTTTTTTGCAACCTTGAACAATAAAAGTATGCTATATCCAAGGTAATAAAAGAGTAGATACAAAAAATAGTGAGCAGAGAGAGCAGCTAAAATGCAAACAGAAGAGATAAATCACATTAAGATAACAACAGCCATGTTAAATGGATTGGATTATATTAAGAACCAATCTAAAAGTTTTAAGAAAACTGCTGTAGGATTGTTTAAAGGCCACTCCAACTTTGTATTAACTAGGTGAGTACAAAAGTAAGAAGGGGGAACCAATTAGGAAACCATTAAAATATATAGTACAGGAAAGAAATAGATCCTACTACATTCCTAGCTATCAAATAATAGCACCACTTACCTTATAACAGTTTTCTAGAAAAGTTCTATGATAATCATTTCAAAGCTCTTAAAGTAGTATTAAATCTCAAAATATTGAGTCATTTGTGCTGCCAATTAATATCCTGCCAAGTTTAAACTAACGATGTAAAGCTGAAAATAAATGTAAAACCATGGGAAAAAATCTTGGTCTTTCCCCAAACTATCTTATGTTTTCTTATTTTGTAAATATGGAAATAAAACTGAAGCATTCATAAAACTATGCCTTCTTTTACATTTATAATATATAATGGTAGATAAAAATTAAAAAACAAGAAAAAACCAGATTTTCCAATTGGGTGTAGCAAATTACAATGACCTACACAACAACTCACCTCCCAGGGTTAGGAATGTACTGCACTGCCAGTTCACTTATATCAGGGTCCTCAATCTTATACCTGCTGGCCTCTAGACAGTCATTAAACAAATTCTGAATACCAACTATGCACCGGTCGCTCTTTTCTAAAGTTCCTTTCTCCATTAAGCAAATAAAGTGGTGGTTGCAATAATCTCTTTAATTGTGGCCACCTGGCTAAAAAGAAGAAACCCAAAGCTTCCTAGATCCAGTAAATATATTTTCTCCTGCCCTGCCACAGCAGTAACGGGAGAAGTGGGTGGAGGGAAATGATATACACCTAGTAGAAAGGGCTAATGTGACAAGCAGGAAAGACTCCACAAGTTTCTACATTAGGCTTACCTGCTGACAAAATGGGAGTAATAAAACTGAGTTTTTCAATATATTTTGCCCTCAAAGACTGACTCTATCCTCAGAGTTGATAATTAAAAACAATGTCCAGTACAAAGTACAATATTTCCCTTGTTGCTGTCCTAAGTTTTACCCTCCATCACTGTTCCATTTCTTTACTTAAGTCTCATAAGCAAAACAATTCAAATGAATTGCCAGTGAAATAAACCAGTGTCTAATTCCCACCTTGAAAAATGATGTCCAGTCAGACTTCAGAAATTGACCATCACTAGTGATGACCGGAAAATATCTTTTGCCCTATGTTTTACTGAATATATCACAGCTTTCTGGCAACAACGCAGCCAAAGAACAGAAAAAGGCCTAGATACTAGGATTAGTCAAGTAAGATAATAAAAGTTGGGAGTAAAAAAGTCTTAATAAAACAAACTAAATGTTCAATCAATGTTCAATTATCTTCCTATCATTTATTTAAAGTTTCAATTAGTAATGAATTACTTGTTTTTCCAGTATTGACCAAAGCCAACACTGTCCATCATGGCAACTGATAATAAAAGGTGTCTTACAGTAAGGTATAATTTCCAGGCAGCTTATCAACCTGATGAGCCAACCTATAATGTATAATTATGCTGACTGCACTTTAAGGAGCAATGGCTTTGCTGATAATTTCTGATTTTAGGAAAAGTTCACATAGGGACAATAAAAAACCATGGAAGTTTATGGGCTCATACCAATGCTCACTGTGAATCCTCTACGCCAGGGGTAGTCAACCTTTTTATACCTACCGCCTACTTTTGTATGTTAGTAGTAAAATTTTCTAAATGCCCACCGGTTCCACAGTAATGGTGATTTATAAAGTAGGGAAGTGACTTTACTTTATAACATTTATAAAGCAGAGTTACAGCAAGTTAAAGCATATACTTTAAATAATTACTTACCAAGTACTTTATGTTGAATTTTCACTAAGTTTGGCAGAATACATCTTGATAAAACTTACTATAGTTAAGTCTATCTTTTTATTTATACTTTGCTAGTTCTGCTACCGCCCACCATGAAAGCTGGAATGCCCATTAGTGGGCGGTAGGGACCTGGTGAGTACCACTGCTCTACGCAATGGTTCTTTCAGAATAAGCCTTCAATGACACTACTGAAAACCAGATCCACTCCTAAGAAAAATGCACACAACATATAGCAAATAATTTCAATAGGTGAAAATAAAATGACTTGCTGCTCATCCAGGGACTCAGGTCAGTAATCCTTGTTATCACTAGCACAGCCTCTTTCTGAGCAAAGAATACCACTGTAATAAAAAGATTTTATGAGCAAGTCAGAGAAAAAAGTAGTTAGTGGGAAAATTCAAGGTAAAACACTGACAACAAAAGTGAGAGATGAGTCAACGCCATACTCTGAAATCTTACTATATAGCAGCACACAGTATTTATTCATTTGGTAAATATTTATTGGGCATTACATTATTATGACCCAGGTAGGGCACTAAGAGATGTGATAGGATGCCAAGAATTGTGACAGTGACCAAACTCAGATGTGGCTAACAGTTTCTGCTCTCATGTGGCTTATAAGAACCATGGGAATGACAATCACCCTGCTAAATAATTATAAACAGATGTTACGAGAATGCAGGAAATACATTTTATGAGACAGCCTACAACAAAAGAATCCAGCTTAGATGAAAGGTTTACAAAGGCTTCCCTAAAGACTGAGGCGAAAAGTAACTAATAAATAAAATATACAGAAATTGGATTGAGAGATAAAATTAATACAAATCTTCCCAACTCAGGGAAACACAAATCCTGAGGTTGAAGTAGCGGGGACATTAGTAAGTTGCACGACAAAATGAGGACTTATGCTGTTTCTCTTAAGAGTTTTCTCCTTGGCTTGTTACTTACCTTTTGATAAAAATAATGTATCGTATACAGTGGTACCTTGACATACAAACACACCAACATACGATTTTTTTTTTTTAAGATATGAGCGAAATTCCGAGATACGAGTCGTGATTCGGGAAGCTGCCGCTAGTTGGCATGTTGGCGCACGGATCGGCAGTTTAATATACGAGTTGACTAACTTACAAGCTCAGTTACAGAACAAATTAAATTCGTATTTCTAAGTACCACTGTATTCATTTTAGGATGGATGGGACAATTAAATCTGACAGTATAAGCAAAGCACTTAGTAAAATGCCTTGGCACGTAGTAAGTGCTCATCAAATGTTAGTGATGATGAAAATTATAGTTAAGAGAGCCTATGTTGTAGTAACTCCCTGAGCTTATTCAGCCCCACAGTAAGTTAGTTCCTACAGCCAACAATTACAAATTACTAAGGCAAAATATAAGCAACTTATATATTTAATAATTGCTAGCTCATTTTTACTTATATAAATGTGTTACAAAGAACTGTAGATATAGCATAAATGTTATCTTTTCCTAAGAACTATAAGATTTTATGATTGAGATTATCTTGTAAACAAACCAACAATTTACTGATAAATTCTGAGAAACACTTAAGTGAAACAAAGTTCTTAAAATATACTATGCTTTTGCCCTGGCCGGACAGCTTGGTTGGCTAGAGCGTCATCCTGAAATGCAGAGGTTGTGGGTTTGATCCCTGGTCAGGGCACATGCAGGAACAAAGCAATGTTTCTGTCTGTCTCTCCCTTCCTCTTTAAAAAAAAAAAAAAAAAATATATATATATATATATATATATGTATGTATGTATATATACACACTATGCTTTTGAATAGAATGTCACTCAACACTGACTGGAGTCCAGTTTGATTTCATATCTATTATATAAATAAGACAAAAAAAGCTAATGAAAAACTGTTCTTTACAAATTTAAGTCTTCTAAAATAGTTTCAAATACAGCCTTACTTAAGCTGAGGTATAATTCAAAAAGAAAATCTTTACATTTCACTTAGCCTCTGGAAAAGTACTGTATGACTCCCCAGCAATTGAGAATCTATCCTTTGTGTAGAAGTCCATTAATATTCAAAATATACCCTTTTTGGATATATGCTTTCTCAAATATACCTACCTTTGAATACTGAACATTTTTCCTAAACTTCACTATCTACTTTACATCTCCTAGCCTGAGATGAGTCAACAGGCATGAATGGAGACAAGATACTTAACTAGGTACCACAAAAATGCAACATTACCTGGAAAACTAGTTTTCATTATATCAATTCCAACTTGTAGCTCAGGCTCAGCAGCAAGTACAGCATAGTCCCCCTGATGTGAGATGTTAAAGTTGAAATTGGGGTAAGGGTTCAATGAGTCTTTCGCAAGAACTGGTTTTCCTTTTGCAGTTCTTTGTAAACGAATATTATTCCAAGGGATATTCAATTTCTCTGCAATTAATTTCCTTATCATCAGACGACCAGCCTGTTAATAAAACATAAACACTTGGTATATATAAGTACACTGCTTGTAACATACAAAGTAGTCTATTTTTGTGGTTTCTTAAGTATTTCTTTAGGTTTTAAAAAAGTACACTGCATCAGGATTTCAGCAATGTTTAAGCAGATAGAAGAAAACGTTAAGTCTCTCCTTAGCAATTCTCTCCTCTCAACAGATTACCAATGTTAACAAGTAGGCATTCTTCCAGTCTTTTCTGTATGTATCTAAGTATATAAGCACATAATTCATAAGCACATAATTTTGCCATCTACGTATATGAAATTCTATTATATGTAGTATTCCACCATGTATAACCTTTTTAACTTGTCTTGGGGATTGTTTCCTATATGTACGTAACCATCTAGTCCTCACACTTTTACCTGTAGCATATTTAAGAGTATAAAGGAACTATAAATAGATTACTCCATTATTGGACATTTTAGGCTGGCTCTAGTTTTGCTATTACAAAAAATCCCTCAATGAACTAACCCTGTTGTATGTAAGTCTGTGCACATGCACAAGCATTTCTAGATACTACACACCCATCACTCAGTTTCAGCAACTAGTTATGCATGAGCTATCCTTATTTCCATTTGTTGCTTAAAAATATATCAAATAAAATAATTCTAGTTCCAATGCTGTTCCTCAGGCCATGCAGTCAGGAAGGTAGGCCTGGGACCTCAACCTCCGCGGTTTGCAGGGTCCCGGGTAAAAGGCTGGACCAGGCCTCTCCCAGGTCCAAGGAGCGCAAGGATAAACCAAGTAATGCCGTCAACATTTTGGGGGGCCTATCACGTGCAGAGTGCCCTTGGAGAGCGGTGGGATATTTTTTGGCCCACGCAAAAATAAAAAATAAGCTACAAAAACATTGCGAAGAAAAAAAAGTTCACAGGCTTTCACTACACCTAATTTTAGGGTCTAGCAGGGTCTCATATCATTTACGACGTGGGAGGGGCTCATTTTTGCCGCGAGCGCGGTCTCGGACGCCACGACAAAGGCCGCAGAGACCAGGCCGCGCAGAGGCTCGGCGGCGCGACCCCTGCGGCCCTGGACCCGCCCCAAGTGCGCTAGGAGGGAGCCGCCGACATCAGGGCCGCAGCGGGTCTCCAGAGCCCGGCCCGCCTCCCCCAACACCTGCTTCCTCGGCTCAAAACACCAAGACCTGTATGTAGTACCATGGCTGCCTTGGCGTCCCGGGCAAAGACGAACTGGCCAATGCGCTCCTTCTCCTCAGGCTGGATCGATCGTACCGCCAGCAGCCATTCGGCTCGGCTTGGCAGCCACGTGCCGCAGGAAAAGGCCCAGCGCACGCCCTCCATTGCTGGTACCAAACAGAACCGCCTGGCGTGCAGAACCATACACTGAAAACGAACACCTCCACCACCTCCGGCCTGATGGCGCTGACGCTATCGTGGCCCCACCCCCTCCTTCCCGACGTCCGTGCGGCGGGGGCGGACGTCACGCTACGTCCAAGGGCACGTTTCCCCACCCCCACCCCCACCCCCTACCCTTCACTTCCCTGGCAGCAGCTCCGCAGCCACCTCCCTAGGAGAAAGCAGCTGGGGGCGGAGACGGAGACCCGCCTCTGCGCTCTGCGGCAACGTGTGACATCACGTGGGGCGGTGCTTCAAGGAGAGCAAAGGGAGGGACCAAGGCCCAGCGCCGGATAGTTACGCCACTCACACTTGGAAAAGAGCTAACGGGACAGTGGTGCAAACCAATCGCAACCAGTTCTCTGGGGGCCGAGAGACTGGGGTGGAGACTTCGGATTCTGCGGTTGCAGGTGGGTGATCTCTGGGGTCTGAGAGTGGAGGAGGATGGGAGCGTCTTATTCCTGGAGGCTAGGGTCAGCCACTAGGACCCGCAGAAGAGAGGACTCCCTTGGTTTCAGCTGTCTGTGACACTCCTTCCTGTTCGGGACCGGGAGAGGTTCCCGCGTCTGGGAAGGGACTGCATGGTCCCCTTTGGAGCTCTTTGCGGCGGCCCGAGTTGCCTTCCTACCCCTAGGTCCAACTCCGCTTACCTTGGACACTTCCTACTCCTTGATCCACCCACCCTAAAAGTCTCCCTCCAAGAGTGGCCGAAGTGCTACCCAGTGCTGGGCGCCTGCCCTGCCTAAATCCAAGGCTACCCCCGAGCAGCTGGGCTAATGCTGACCCTTTGTTCTCACCATCAAGTGACTCGGGTGCTGTTTTGCGATGGCCAAGCCCTGGACTAAATAAAGCCCTAAGGAGAAAACTGAGGATTCTATTCTTGAGGCACCAGTGGTTCCACCATATCACAGGTCCTTGCTCCAAAAGCGGCAGAACCAAGTTAAATAATTTCAGCAGCCCTTAAGAGTTACACTGTGCCTTTGTTCAGTTATTTTTATTGATGTTTCTGTGTCCAGTTTTTCCGTGTAGACTGTAGGTGAGTTGTATACGAAAGCCCTAGAAATCAAAGCCCCTTCTGAGTTTTGGTCCAGGAAAGTTGATTTCTGCAGATGAAAGTAAATGCCTAACTTTGTGGTTGATTGAATGCAGCATTTATCTATTCTTGTTTCCATTAGCTTTTGGTGATATCATGAGTCCCTGTCAATCCTTCAGGTAAATGGGAATTTGAGCACATACACAAATCTGCCTAGGGTGTAAACTGAATTAATGGCTTGATGTATCTATTTAGCTAATACTATACAAGTCTGTGACAGGTGCTATACCACATACAGAGTTTACAATCTGGCAAAGTAGATAAAACCTGTACAAAAAAGCTACAATAAGAAAAATGTAAAGTGCAGTTATCTATTTACTAATACCTGTTTTAGTAGGGTGAAAAAGAGGAACGATTGTAGTGGGTTGCGATAACTAGAGGTGAAGTTACTCAAGAAGTTTTTCTGCATTAGGGAGTAGAAAGTGGTAAAATAGCTAGAGAGGAATAAAAGATCAAAGGATGTATTTTTGTTTGTTTAAAGATGGGAGATTCTAAAATTTAAACACTGATGGGGAATGTCCATTAGAGTGGGAGACATTGTTGATGGAGCAGAGAGAGTAGTTTGTGTGTGTGTGTGTGTGTGTGTGTGTGTGTGTTCACCACTCTAAATTATATTCCAGACTAGAGGATTTTGTATTGATTTTGGCTGTATGTCCCTTATCTGGAATAGTGCTTGCCACAATAATTGCTACTCCATAAACTTTCTAATATATTTTTTTAATAAATAAATGATTCGGACACTCTCTTACCTTTTAATTCATTCTTCAAACATCATCAGCCAGAAAGATACTTAAAAATACAAATCAGACCATGTCACTGTTCAGTTCAAAGTCTTCTGTGATTCCAATTGTGCTTAGAATAAACTCCAGGTTCTTGTGTGGGATTCTGTGTGAGGTAGCACTGCCTTCTGCAGCCCATTCTCATCAACATTCTTGCTTGTTCTCAGTAACTGTATTCCAGCGACAATGTCTTCTTTCATTTTCTAAAACTGAAGGACCCTTTCCCACTTTAGGGCTTTATACATGATTTCATTCAGCAACCCCTTACCTTCTCATCATTCAGGGGTCAACTTAAATGACACTTTCTCAGAAAGGCTCTCTCCCTAATTTTGTAGTGGATGAGAATAAGGACTTGAGAGCCATACTTGTCTGGGTTTATTTCCCAGCTCCCTACTTATTTGCTATGTGACCTTGGGCAAATTATAGTTAAATTCTCAAATCTTCATTTCCCTATGTATAAAATGGGAACACTAGTAGAATGCCTTTTATACTGTTGTTTTGAAGATTAAAGAGTATATAAAGCATGTAGTACTGAGCCTGACACCTGATAACACTGTACACTATAAATGTTCACAGTTAACCATTATTATCTGAAGTTGAGTACCTCCGACCCCTGCCCTGTTTTTTTTATTTCAATTTCCCAGTTGTTTCTTTACAGTATTTATAACAATTTATAATATGTCACTCTTCCTCACTAGATACTAAACACCAAGAAAGCAAGGATCATACCTGACTTTATTCTCCATGGTATCTCTAGTGCCAAATTCAGTGCCTGGCATAAAGTTAGTACTCTATAATAAATATTGAATACAATAGGCCAGAAGTCATGCTCTGTATTGAAACATCAGTGACCAAACCAATCTCACTGGAAAAGACCCAGTGAAATCAAAGCCCAGATCAATCAGCACCACTTTAGTTTAATACTCCACTATTAAGTGGCATGTTTTTTTTGTCTTTATATCAAAGGCTTGGTTCTTAAGCCTTGGCTTATACTTTTATTCGTTCAGTTATTTAAATCACATTTTAATGGAAGATATTAAAAGAGAACAAGAAAGTCGTTTTGAAAATTGTTTCAATGTTTTGAACAGGAAGGTGAGATGAAACTGAGATGCAGTCTTAGAAAATATGCCACTGTTTTATGTACTACTGAGGAAGAGAAAAGCCATTTTAACTGACAACTCTATCACTTGGAATTTTTCATACTTATGTAAAGTCCTTTATAAAGAAATCATATATCACCCTAGTACAGTCAAAAAAATAAATAAGCAAAATTAGTTGAGATGTTAAAACTTCTTCACACTCAGAGTCTTAACTCTTCTTATGTCCATATTTCCACATATTGCTCTCTGTTAACGAGAACATCATGATGTATCATTTCTTAAACGAGTGTCCATTATTATCTATCTCCAGGGTTTTTTAAGATAGTGGTGATATCCATTCTTCACACTGATACATAGTGACAAATATGTCATGATTCCTACCTGACCAAAAGTGATTTTAAGATACCTATCAATTTTAGATATGTTAAATATAAAAAAAAGTCTTAAAATTAGTGAAATATAATATTGTATTTGCAAAACGTTTGGAGGAAAAAATGCTTTATAGATCTTTTACCAAGAATTAAAATAATGCTACTGGCTAAGTGTATACTATTATAGATTTTAACCTTTAATATTTGCATTCCACTGGAGACTATTTAATATTCATGATATCATTTAAATATTACAACAGTACAGTGTAATTGATATATTGACTTGGGTGATGAGCAAACTAAACTGTCAGGGAGCCTCAATAGGAGTCACTAGTAATTGATGGGACATTTAGGACCCTTACTCAAACCAAATTCAAGAAATGAAAATTTCAGGTTTTTGGATTTGTTATTTAAAATGTACATGGAAGGCTTTACTTTTTAACAACTTCATACAAGCAAATAGCTATGTATGGGATTTTTAAAACTGATAATTTCAAGACTTAAGCCACTGTGCAGAAATATAGTTTTAATCCTTTGGAAAGTCTCAGGTTTAGGTACCGTTTAAGTCAAGTCAAGTTGTTTATAAAAAACTGAGGAACGGCCCTGGCCGGTTTGCTCAATGGTAGAGTGTCGGTCTGGTGTGCAGGGGACCCGGGTTCGATTCCCGGCCAGGGCACATAGGGGAAGCGCCCATTTGCTTCTCCCCCCCCCCCTTCCTTCCTCTCTGTCTCTCTCTTCCCCTCCGGCAGCCAAGGCTCCATTGGAGCAAAGATGGCCCGGGCGCTGGGGATGGCTCCTTGGCCTCTGCCCCAGGCGCTAGAGTGGCTCTGGTCGCAGCAGAGCGACACCCCGGAGGGGCAGAGCATCGCCCCCTGGTGGGCAGAGCGTAGCCCCCTGGTGGGCGTGCCGGGTGGATCCTGGTCGGGCGCATGCGGGAGTCTGTCTGACTGTCTCTCCCCGTTTCCAGCTTCGGAAAAATGCAAAACAACAACAACAACAAAAAAAAAAACTGAGGAACCACTCATACCAAAAATAAAATAATGTTTTCTTTGCATTATCTGTGTGTTTTAAACAGAACAGAGTATCAAAATAGTTTTTGAACTGAATTTATATGTTATTGTATCTTTCTTTTAATTTTTATTGTGAAGCAATTACAGATGAACAGGAATTTACAAAGACATGTATCCTATCCTTAACCCAGTTTTCCAGTGGATATACCTTATATAATTATTGACTAAATCAAAACCAGGGCTTTGGTATTGATACACTGTGCGTGCACAGTTCTGTCATTTTATCACATGTATAGACAGATTCCTGTAACGACCACTACAATCAAGTTACATTGCTATAGATGACTAAAAAGTCTTCCCTGTGCATACTGCCTGCCCCCTACCTTATGCATACCCACCTCCTCCTCAATCACAATCACAGTTGAAGATTATGAGCCATAATCTTCAATCCCTGGAAACCACTAATCTGTTTTCCATGTGTCTAATTTTGTCATTTCCAGAATATTATGCATATGAAATCATATATATAGTATGTGATTGTTTTGAGATTGGCTTTCTTAAGTCATTATAATGCCCTTAAAATCCATCTAAGTTGTTATATATATGTAGTCGGTTCCTTTTTAAAGGTGAGTGTATTCCATGGTATGGATGTACCACAGTTATATACTTATTTACCTATTGAACAACATTTCTGTTGCTTTCAGTTTAAAGTGCTATAAAAAATCATGTATAAATTTTTGTGCGTGCATAAGTTTTTATTTTTCTAGGATAAATGCCCAGATCTATGATTATTTGTTAATATGGTATGTGTTTAGGTATTTTTCCTCCCTGGTTTTATTGAGATAAAATTGCCATATAACATTGCATTAGTTTAAGGTATACAACATTAATAATTTGAGATATGTATATATTGTTAAATGACTACTATAGTAAATTTAGTTAAGATCCATCACCTCATATAGTTATGATGATTTTTATTCTATGAGAACTATTGAGAACTCCTCTTAACAACTTTCAAATATAAAATACAATATTGTTAACCATAGTCATCATTCTGCATGTTATATCTCCAGAACTTATAACAGAAAGTTTATATATTTTGACCACCTTCATCTAGTTTTCCCACCTTCTGGAAAACACCAGTTTGTCTCTTATGTCTATGGGTTTGAAATATAAATGACATCATACACTGTTTGTTTTTCTTCAGTCTTGACTTATATTGCTTAGCATAATGCCCTCAAGGTCCATGTTGTCGCAAATGGTTGGATTCCTTTTTATGGCTGAATAATTTTTGTGTGCATGTGTGTGTACATATATATCTTGTTTTCTTTATTCATTAATCCACTCATAGACATTTGTATTGTTTTTGTGTTTTGGGTTTTTGTTGTTGTTGTTGTGTTTTTTTGTTTTTGTATTTTTCGGAAGTTGGAAACGGGGAGGTAGTCAGACAGACTCCCGCATGCGCCTGACCAGGATCCACCCGGTATGCCCACCCAGATGCTCTGCCCATCTGGGGCGTTGCTCTGTTGCAACCAGGGCCATTCTAGCGCCTGAGGCAGAGGCCATGGAGCCATCCTCAGCGCCTGGGCCAACCTTGCTCCAATGGAGCCCTGGCTGCGGGAGGAGAAGAGAGAGACAGAGAGGAAGGAGAGGGGAAAGGGTGGAGAAGCAGATGGGCGCCTCTCCTGTGTGCCCTGGCCAGGACTCGAACCCAGGACTCCTGCATGCCAGGCCAACACTCTACCACTGAGCCAACCAGCCAGGGCCTGTCTTGGTTATTTTTAATTTTGCAGCAGTAAACATGGAGGTTCAGATATCTATTCAGGATAGAGATTTAGTATTCTTGGTTTATATACCTAGCAATTAAATTGCTGGATCATTGTAGCCTGAATTTTAATTTTTTGAAAAACCACCACACTATTTTCTACTTTGGCTGTATGAATTAACATTCACACCAAAAGTGTGCAAGGGTTCTCTTTTCTCTACATCCTCAACAGCACTTATCTCTTGTCTTTTTTATAGTTGCCAGGTTGAAAAGTGTGAGGTATTATCTTGGGGTTTTGATTAATATTTTTCTGATGATTAGTGATGTTGAGTACCTTTTCATGTATCTGTTGGCCATTTGAATATCTTCTTTGGGAAAATGCCTATTTGGGTTCTTTGCCCATTTTTAGTTGGATTAGTTGGAGTTTTGTTATTTTTTGCTATTAAGTTGTATGAGTTTCTGACATATTTTGGATATTAACCCCTTATCAGATGTGTGGTTACTCCTATTTTATAGGTTGCCTTTTCATTTTGTTGATAGTTTCTTTCATTGTACAGAAGATTTTTTAGTTTGATGTAGTACCATTTGTTTATTTTTGTTTTTGTTGCTTGTGCTTTAGGTGTCATATCCAAAAAAATCATTGCTATTAACAATGTTAAGGAGCTTATATATCCCTGCTTTTTTCCTAAAGAGTTTTATGGTTTCAAGTATTACATTTACATCTTTAATTGACTATGAGTTCATTCTTGTGAGTAGTATGAATAGGGGTCGAGCTTCATTCTTTTGCATGTAAATACCCAGTTTCCCAGCACAACTTATTAAAGAAAATGTTTTTCCTCCATTGAGTATTTGTGATTTGTTTGTCAAATATTAGTTTACTTGGATATATTTACTTCTGTACTCTCGATTATTTTCCACTAGTTTCTGTGTCAGTTTTTACGACTGCATAATATGGTTTTGATTACTATACCCTTGTAATACAGTTTAAAATTAGGCAATGTTATATGTTAAGCTTTCTTTTTTCTCAGGATTTCTTTTTTTTTTTCTATTTGGAGTCTTTAGAACAGTAATTCTGTACAAATTTTAGGATTTTTTTCCCCTATATTTTTTGAAAAATGCCTTGGAAATCTTGTTAGGGATTGCATTAAATATACAGATGGCTTCAGGTAGTATGGACATTTTAACAGTATTAATTCTTCCATTCCACAAACATAGGCTATCATTCCATTTGTTTGTGTCTTTTTTAACTTCTTTAATCAGTGTCTTATAGTTTTCATTGTATAAATCATTAAATTTACTTCTATTTTATTGGTTTTGATGCTATTGTAATTGGGGTTCTTTTTATTATTTAATTTTTATATAATTTGTTGTTAGTACTACTAATCTTTGTATGTTGATTTTTGTATCCTACCACTTTATTGCATTCATTCATTCTCACACTTTTTTGGTGGAGTCTTTAGGCTTTTCTATATGTATAAAATGATGTCATCTGCAAAGAAAGACAGTTTTACTTCTTCCTTTCCAGTTCTGATGCCTTTTGTTTGTTTGTTTAGCCTGATTACTCTAGCTAGAACTTGAGTACTATGTTGGAAGGGTGGTGAAAGGAGGTACCATTGTCTTAGTTCTAAAATTAGAAAAAAAGCCTTCAACTTTTCAAAATTAATATGATGTTAGCTGTGGACTTGTCATAGGTTGCCTTTATTGTTATGTTGAGATACTTTCTTTCTACGTCCAATTTTTTGGGAATTTCTGTGAATGGATGGTGAATTTTCAAATCCTTTTTCTAGGTCTATTGAGTGGTATGATTTTCATCCTTATAATTAATATGATAAATCACATTTATTAATTTTTATATGTTGAACCATCCTTGTATCACAGCAATGAATTATGTTATATATTTTGTTTATAATGTGCTATTGAATTTGGCTTGCTTGTATTTTGTTGAGAATTTTTGCATCATTTTTATTGCTGTATAATTTTCACCAGTGGCCTCACCTGGCTTTGGTATCACAGTGATACTGGCCTTGTAAAATGAATTTATAAGTATTTCTTTCTCTTAAGTTGGAAATGTTTGAGAAGAATTGACCTTAATTCTATTTTAAATGTCTGGTAAATTTTACCCTTCAATCCATCTGCTCCTGGACTTTTCTTTGTTAGAAGGCTTTTGATTATTCACTCAATCTTATAGTCATTAGTCTATTCAAATTTTTTATTTCTTTATAAGTCAGAGTTGGTTAGTTTTTCTAGGAATTTTTGCAGTTCATCTAGGTAATCTAGTTTTATGGCACATAATTGTTCATAGTAGTTTCTATGATTCTTCTTCTGTAGTATCAGTTATAATATCTTTTTCGTTTATAATTTTATTTACTTAGAATCTCTCCTCTCCTCTCTATCGTTAGTCTAGATAAAAGTTTGTCAACCTTATCTTTTCAAACCACATTTAGTTGTGTCATTCTTTTTATTGTTTTTCTATTTTCTTCAGTTATTTCTGCTCTACTCTGTTATTTTCTTCTTTTTCTACTTTCTTGAGATGTAGAATTAAGTTGTTTATCTGAGGTCTTTTTTTCTTGATTTATGCAATTTTTTGCTATATGTTTTCCTCTTAGAACTGCATTTGCTGCATTCCATAAGTTTTGGTAGGTTGTAATTTTATTTTTATTTTCTCAAGATATATTTTTTATTTCCTATGTAAGTTTTTTTTGATATATTAGTTATTCAAGAGTATGTTAATTTCCAAATATTTGCCAATTTTTTAGTTGTCCTTCTGTTATTGATTTATAGTTTCATATGATTGTGGCTAGAAAACAGAGTTAGCAGTGATTTTAGTCTTCTTAAATTTGCTGAGATTACTTTGTGGCCTAACATAGGTCTCTATCCTAGCAAATGTTCTGTGTATGTTGAGAAGAATGATTATTCTACTCTTCTTGAACAGTATGTTCTATAAATATCTGTTATTTCTCTTTGGTCTACAGTGTTATTCAAATCCTCTTTCCTTACTGATTTTCTGATCTATCTATTGTTGACAGGAGGGTATTAAACTCCATAATTAGTACTTTATGGCTGTTTATATCTCCTGTTAGTTCTGTTAGCATTTGCTTTACATGTTTTGGTGCTCTGATGTTGGATGCAGGAATATTTACAGTTTTTATATTTTCTTGATCGATTGTCTCCGTTATCACTATATAATGACCTTTTTTGTCTCTTTTGCCCATTTTTAGCTTAAAATATATTTTGTCTAAATACAACTATGCCTGCTTGCTTTTGTTTACCAGTTGCTTAAAATATCTTTTCCCACATGTTTACTCTCAATCTATGTGAGTCTTTTAACCAAAGTGAGTCTCTTGTTGACAGCTTATTGTTGGATTTTGCTCTTTATTCATTCAACCATCCTGTCTTTTATTGGAGACTTTAATCAATTTGCATGTAAAGTAATTATTGGTAGGTTAAGTCTTGCTATTGCCATGGTATTAATTGTGTTCTGAGAGCTGTAGATTCTTTGTTCCTTGTTTTGAATCTTTCCATCTTCTTTGTGATTCGATGACTTTTTGTAGCAATAAACTCCTGTATCAAAATACCCTGACCTGTTGGCTCAGTGGTAGAGCATCGGCCCAGCATGTGAATATCCTGGGTTCGATTCAGAGTCAGGGCACACAGGAGAAACAACCATCTGTTTTTCCACCCCTACCCACAACCATGGCTGTATTGGTTCGAAAGAGTTGGCCTTGGACACTGAGGATGGCACTGTGGCCTCTGCCTCAGGCGCTAAAAAAATTGGCTACATTGCTAAACAATGGAGCAATGGCCCCAGATGGGCAGAGCATCGCCCTCTTGTTGTCTTGCGAGGTGGATACCGGTTGGGGCACATGCAGCAGTGTGTCTCTGCCTCCCCTCCCCTTACTAAAAAAAAAAAAATTTGTGTGTAATTATTACAGGTTTTTCCTTATTGGTTACTATGAGGCTTACATAAAATATAACATCCTTTAAGCTGGTAACTTAATTTTGATAACATATATAAACTGACATTTTTACTCCCCCCTTATATTTTAGGTTATTGATGTTTCAATTTACATAAATTTGATATTGTGAATTCAGTATCAAATTATTGTGTTTATGGTTATTTTTAATATGTTTGTTTTTTTAACTTTTAAACTAGAGTTATTGAATTATGTACCACCATTACAATATCACAGAATCTGACTTTGTGTATTTACCATTACCAGTTAGTGTTACACTTACTGGTACATTCATATGTTTTCATAATAGTAATTACCATTCTATTTCTGCTTGAAGAACTTACTTTAATATTTCTTGTATGGCTGGTGTAGTGGTGATGAACTCCCCCAGCTTTTGTTTTTTGAGGGAAAGTCTTTTTTTTTCTGAAAGACAGCTCTGCCAGGTATAGTATGTTTAGCTTATACTTTTTTTCCTTTCAATATTTTAAATATAGCACCTTGTTCTCTAAGTTTCTGTCCATAGTCTTACTGGGGATGGGGAATCCCTTATATATGATGTTTTGCTTTTCTGCTGCTTTTGGTATCATTCTGTCTTTGACTTTTGACAGTGTCTTTGTAATGTGGCTCTGTGTAGCGCATTTTGGGTTACACCTATTTGGGATTTTTGGGCCTCATGACTCTTAATGTCTATTTTTCTCCCCAGATTTGGGATGTCTTCACCATTATTGCTTTAAAAATACTTTCTGGCCTTCCTCTTGGCATTCCCGTAGTGTATATTATTGTTCTTTTGATGGTATTCTATGAGTCTGTAGGCTTTCTTCACTCTTTTTCATTCTTTATTTTCCTTTGTGCTCCTCCTAGCACACTGATTCTTAACTTCTGTTTGATTGAGTCTGCTGTTTAAACTGTCCAGTGGGAGGGAGGACATGGGAGGGAGGGAGGGAGAGAGTTAGGGGGAGGGGGAGGGGCACAGAGAACTAGATAGAGGGTGACGGAGGACAATCTGACTTTGGGCGAGGGGTTTGCAACATAATTTGATGACAAAATAACCTAGACATGTTTTCTTTGAATATATGTACCCTGATTTATTAATGTCATCCCATTACCATTAATAAAAATTTATTAAAAAAAAAAAAAAAAACTGTCCAGTGAATCATTCATGCCAGTCATTATATATTTTTTTCAGCTTTAAAATTTCTGGGGTTTTTTTTTCTGAGTACTTTTTAGTGCTTTTTATTACTTTGTTGAACTCATTTTTGCTCATGCATTGTTTTCCTTATTTCATTAATTGTGTTTATTTTCTTGCAGTTCAGTAAATTTCTGTAAGAGGATTATTCTGCATCTTTGCAGAGAACTCATAAATCTTCATTTCTTCAGGTTTAGTTATTGGACCATTTATTGGACCTTTATTACTTTCCTTGGGTGATGTCATGTTGACTCGGCTCTCTGCTCCAGTGCTGTTGTAAATGGAACTGTAAGTTGGGCTGTGCAGCTTCCTGGGAATTCCGGTTAAGCTTCCTGGTTTGGTAGTCCTAGAGCCTGTGTTCAGGCCTAGGCAGAGCTTTGAGTGTGCTTTCTAAGTCTGAATGGGTCTGTGTAACAAACTCCACAGCTGGCATGACTTGCTGGCTGGAAACTTGAATAAGACAAACTGGGATCAAGCTCCCTGGCCTTATGGGATCACCAGTTGGCTTTGTGGATGGGCAGGATCACTGGCCAGGTGCTCTGCTTAAGTGCTACTGGGTTATTCAATCTCTCAGGTGATCTGGCCAGATTTCTTAATGGGTGGCACTGAGGGTGGCACTCAGCAGTAGATAAGGCTAAGAATGCACTTCCCTTCTGGGTGGGTAACATAACTGGCTCCCAAGCAAGCAAGGCTCATTGTTTGGGGTCTTAAATCAGGCAGAACTGTGCATCGAGCTACCTGGCCAGATGGGTTCCCTGTCTTGTGTTCAGATTTTTAAGAAACTGTCAAATAATTTTCACTAGCAGTATATGAGTGATTCAGGGTCTCTATGTGCATTTGTTGTTATCACTGTTTTTTATATTAGCCATTCTAATAGTTGGGTAGTGATATTTCATTGTGGTTTTAATTTTGCATTTCCATGAGACTAATGATATTGAAGAACTCTTCATGTGCATATTTGCCATCTATATATTCTCTTTTGATGAAATATTTCTTCATGTCGTTTGCTCACTTATTTATTTTTTTATTTTTTGGCGCACACATGGGAGAGAGAGAGAGAGAGAGAGAGAAGGACAGACAGGAAGAGTGAGAGACAGAAGCTTCAACTCATAGTTGCAGTACCTTAATTGTTCATTGATTGCTTTCTCAAATGTGCATTGACTGGGGGGCTCCAGCCAAGCCAGTGGCCCATTGCTTCAGCCAGTGACCTTTAGGGTTAAGCCAGCAACCATGGGATCAAATCTATGATATCATGCTCAAGCTGGCAACCCCAAACTCAAGCTGGATGAGCCTGTGCTCAAGCCAGTGACCTCAGGGTCTTGAACCTCGGTCCTCAGCATCCAGACCAATGCTCTATCCATTGCCACTGCCTGGTCAGGCATCTTTTGCTCATTTATTAAGTAAATTGTTTTTGTTTTGTTTTGGTTTTGGTGTTTTTTCACAAGTGAGTTTTGAGATTTTTTTTTTATATATTCTGTATCCGAATCCTTTATCAGATTTCATTTGCAAATAGTTTCTTCAAACCTATAACTTATCTTTTCATCCTCTTATACAGAGGGCCGTATACAGAGGGAAAATTCTTAATTTTGTTAAAATTCAGTTTATTAACTTCCCCCCCTCTATTTCATGAATTGTGCTTTTAATGTCATATCTAAGAACTCATTGACTAACCCCTGATTACAAATATTTTCACTATACTTTTTTCTAAAAATTTTATAGTGTTACATTTAAATCTGTGATTCATTTTGAGTGAATTTGTTTTTATTTTTATTTTTTTAACCTGTGAATGTCCATTTGCTTCAACATAATATGTTAAGTGCATATCTTTACTCCATTGAATTATTTTTGGGCTTTGGTAAAAAATTAATTGGCTTTACTTGAATGGGTCTGCTTCTTTATTTTTTATTATTGATTTTAATTTATTGTGTTTACATAGATTCAGGTGTCCCATTGAATACATCCCCTCCACCCCGGTGTTCCCTTCAACATCCTCCTTACCCCCCTCCCCCCAACACCCTCCCCCCTTCACTCCAGGATTTGCTTTTCTACTCTCTATAGCGCTGTGTTATGTGTATATAATTTCAGCAATCTCTTTCCCTTCTCTGATCCCCTCCTATCATCCCCTTTCCCTCTGTCCTCTTTCCCTCTGGTCCCTTTGATCCTGCCTTTGTCTCTATTCCATTCCTCAGTTCACATTGTTCTTTGGATTCCTCAAATGAGTGAGGTCATATGATATTTTTCTTTCTCTGCCTGGCTTATTCACTCAACATAATAGTTTCGAGGTCCATCCATGTTGTTGCAAAAGGTAAGATTTCCTTCTTTTTCGTGGCCCCATATATTCCATTGTATATATGTACCACTGCTTTTTAATCCACTGATCCACTGATGGACACTTGGGCTGTTTCCAGATCTTGGCTATTGTGAACAATGCTGCCATAAACATGGAGGTGCATTTCTTCTTTTGAATCAGTGATTTGATGTTCTTAGAATATATTTCTAAAAGTGGTATAGCTGGGTCAAAAGGCAATTCCGTTTTTAATTTTCTGAGGAATCTCCATACTGTTTTCCATAGTGGCTGCACCACCAGTCTGCATTCCCACCAGCAGTGCAGGAGGGCTCCCTTTTCTCCACATCTTCACCAGCACCTATCGTGTGTTGTTTTGTTGATGAGCGCCATTCTGACTGGTGTGAAGTGATATCTCATTGTGGTTTTAATTTGCATTTCTCTAACGATTAGTGATGTTGAACATTTGGGAAAATTGGACAGCTACCTGCAAAAAAATGAAACTAGACCACCAACTTACACCATTCACAAAAATAAACTCAAAATGGATAAAAGACTTAAATGTAAGTCATGAAACCATAAGCATCTTAGAAGAAAACATAGGAAGTAAGCTCTCCATTATCTCTCACAGCAATATATTTGCTGATTTATCTCCATGGGCAAGTGAAATAAAAGACAGAATAAACAAATGGGACTATATCAAACTACAAACCTTTTGCACAGCTAAAGACAATATGAACAAAATAAAAAGACAAACCACACAATAGGAGAACATATTTGACAATACATCTGATAAGGGGTTAATAACCAAAATTTATAAAGAACTTGTAAAACTCAACACCAGGAAGATAAACAATCCAATCAAAAAGTGGGCAAAAGAAATGAATAGACACTTCTCCAAAGAGGACATATAGATGGCCAATAGGCAAATGAAAGAATGGATTTACTTCTTAGTTAGATTTTCTATTCCACTGATCTGTGTGATCCACCAATATCACACAGTCTTCATTTTTGTACCTGTATTAGAGCTGAAATCAGGTAGACTGATTGCTCCCATATTATTATTATTTTCCAAACTTGTGTTAGCTATTCAGGTTTCCTTGTTATTCCATATAGATTTTAGAATAATCATATATACATTTCTCTACAAAAAATCTTGCTTGGGCTTTGATACAAATTGTGTTAAACCTGTATACCGATACGGAGAGAATTGATGTCTTTAATATGTTGATTTTTCTAATTCATGAACATGACTTATCTCTCCATTTAGTTCAGTTCTTTGATTATTTTTGTCATCATTTTGTAATTTTTAGTGTACAGGACAGGTACCCATTTTGTTAGATTTATACATAAGGTTTTCTCTCTGTTTTATCTATTAAACAGTATTACATTTTAAATTTTGTTTTCTGTGGGTTCATTGCTGGTTTATAGAAAAACAATTTATCTTTGCATGTTAATTTTATATCCTATGATATTGCTGAACTGACTTATTAGTTTATGAATTTTTTTGTTGAGTAGTTGGGATTTTCTAAGTAGACAATCTTGTCATCAGTAAATAGAGACAATGTATATGCCTTTTCACAAAACTTCCTTGCCTCGGAGTGTTGACTAGCTTCTAGTACTATGATGAATAGCGGTGGTAAGAATGGACATCCTGGATATTTTCCTCATCTTAGAGAAAAAACATTCAGTCTCTTACTATTTAGTATAATATTAGTTATAGTGTTGTTTTTTTAATAGATAGCCTTTATCAGGTTGAGAAAGTTCTCTCTGTTCCTTGTTTGCTGGCAGTTTTTCTCATGAATAGGTATTGAGTTTTTGTTTGTTTGTTTGTTTGTTTGTATTTTTCTGAAGCTGGAAACGGGGAGAGACAGACTCCCGCAAGCGCCCGACCGGGATCCACCTGGCACGCCCACCAGGGGCGACGCTCTGCCCACCAGGGGGCGATGCTCTGCCCCCTCCGGGGCGTCGCTCTGCCTCGACCAGAGCCACTCTAGCGCTTGGGGCAGAGGCCAAGGAGCCATCCCCAGCGCCCGGGCCATCTTTGCTCCAATGGAGCCTTGGCTGCGGGAGGGGAAGAGAGAGACAGAGAGGAAGGAGGGGGGGTGGGGAGTGGAGAAGCAAATGGGCACTTCTCCTATGTGCCCTGGCCGGGAATCGAACCCGGGTCCCCCGCACACCAGGCCGACGCTCTACCGCTGAGCCAACCGGCCAGGGCGGTATTGAGTTTTTAAATGCTTTTATACATAGTGACATTTCAGTCAACAATAGACCACATATATGAGAGTGGTATACTATATAGTGTATCTGTATGGTAGGCTATACCATCTAGGTTTATATAAGTACACGCTATGATGTTTGCACAACAATAATATCACCTAGTGACTTGTTTCTCCTATTGTATTCTTGTTGTGAAGTGGCCCATGACTGTACTTTGTCAGCTTATACAATCATGTAATCTTTTTCTTTTTGTGACAGAGACAGAGAGAGGGACAGATAGGGACAGATAGACAGGAAGGGAGAGAGATGAGAAGCATCAATTCTTCATTGCAGCATCTTAATTTGTTGATTGCTTTCTCATATGTGCCTTGACCCAAGGGCGGGCAACAGCAGACCAAGTGACCCCTTATTCAAGCCAGCAACCTTGGGCTTCAAGCCAACGACATTTGGACTTAAGCTAGTGACCATGGAGTCATGTCTATGATCCCACACTCAAGCCAGCAACCCTACGCTCAAGCTGGTGAGCCCAAGCTCAAGCCAGTGACCTCAGGGTTTTGAACCTGGGTGCTCTGTGTCCCAGTCTAGGGCTCTGTCTATTGCGCCACCGCCTGGTCAGGCTTATGTAATTTTTCTTTTATAGCTTGCTTTAATGTTGCATAATATTGATTGATATTCTGATACTGAATCATCCTTACATGGCTGGATAAACTCGGGATAATTCCTTTTATATATTGCTGAATTATTTTTGCTAATTTTCAGAAAGAATTTTACAATACATCTATATTTTTGAGGGATATTGTTCTGTACTGAGGGAATTTTATTGTACTGTCTCTCTTTAGGGTACCATAGTAACACTGACTTCAAGAAATTAGTTAGGGAGTGTTTCCTTCTATTCTGTATTCTAGAAGAAATTGTATAGATGTGGTATTAATTCTCATTTAAACTTTTGGTAAATTTAATTTCCTTAGTTCCAGGGCTCTTCAAATTTTATATTTCATCTTGAGGGAGTTATGGTTATGTGTGTGTTTTGAAGAATTAATCCATTTTATCTGCACTATCAAATTTCTTATATGTAGAGTTGTTTATAGTATTCCCTTATTCTTTTAATGTCCTATGGTCTGCAGTGGTTTCCATTTCAATCCTGATAGTAGTAATTTGTGTCTTCCCTCTT
The DNA here is from genome assembly GCF_036850765.1 of Saccopteryx bilineata. NCBI lineage: Eukaryota > Metazoa > Chordata > Mammalia > Chiroptera > Emballonuridae > Saccopteryx > Saccopteryx bilineata. The sequence goes on from NC_089490.1 coordinate 313,985,206, forward strand.
TTATACTTTGTCACTCTTGCTCGAGGTTTACCTATTTTATCAAACTATTCAAAATATAAGTTCTTTGTTTCATTGATTTTCTGTGCAGGTTTCTGTTTTCAATCTCTTTATCATTTCTTTCTGCCTACATTTAGTTTAATTTGCTAGGTTTATTTTTTGTTTTTTCAGTTTCTTGAGGTGGGAGCTTAGATTATTGATTGGAGACCTTTATTCTTTTCTAATATATTCAATATGTGCTAGTGCTATGAATTTTTCTCTGTGCTGCTTTAGCTGTATCACACATTTTGATGTGTTGTATTTTTATTTTCATTCAGCTTAATGTATTGTTTTATTTCCCTTGATACCTCCTCTGATTTCATGGATTATTCAGAAGTGTGTTATTTAGTTTTCAAGTGTGAACATTTTTATGCTCTTTTTCTTACTGATTTCTAGTTTGATTCCATTGTGATCAGAGAGTGTATGTAGTTGTGTGTTTCAGTTCTTTTAAGTCATTTGAGGTTTGTTTTGTGGCTCAAGATTTGTTCACTCTTGGTATATATCCTATGAATACTTGAAAATAATGTGTATTTTGTTGTTAAGTGGAGTTTTCTATAAATGTTGATTAGATTCTGTTGGTTTATGTGGGGTTGAGTTCGATATCACTGCTTACTTATTCTCTTCTATTAATTTTAGAGAGTTGTTAATGTTTCAAGCTATAATAGTAGATTTGTCTATTTTTATTTTAAGTTCTGTCAGTTTTTACTTAACATATTTTGCAGCCCTTTTGTTTGCTATGTACACATTTAGGTTTACTTCTTGGTGGACTGATGTTATATAATATTAGTCTCTTTCTGATCATTTTCCTTGCTGAAGTCTACTTGATCTGATATTAATATAGCCATACTTGTTATCTTTTAATTAATGGTTGCATAGTTTTATCTTTTTCCATCCTTTTACTTTCAACCTACTTATATCATTCTATTTAAAATGAGTTATATATAGGAAGTATAAAGTTGGGTCTTTTTTTTCCCCCCACACTATTTTTTTAATTAAATTTAATGAAGTGACATTAATAAATCAGGGTAAAGTTGTGTCTTTTTAAAAAAATCTACTTGGCTAATCTTTGTCTTTTAATTGGTGTATATAGGCCATTTACACTAACTGATTTGCATCTATTGCAATTATTGATATGTTGGTACTTGTCTGTTTTATGGTTGGTTGTTTTCTGTTTAGTTTCTCTATTTCTAATTTATATTTTTTTCTATACTCCTGTGGGTTACATGAACCAGTTTTAGAATTCCATTTTGATTTAGCTGTAGTGACTGAGTGTATCTCTTTGTGTCGACTTTTCAGTAGTTGTACTAGGTATTAAATCATCAATATAAAATATATATGTGTGTGTGCATATATATATATATAACATATGTTCTCTGACAATACTAGTGTAAACATTTTACCAGTTTGAGTAAAGTGTAGAAACTTTATGATCTTTTACTTCCTTTTACTCTTCCTCATATCTGCATTACATAATTGTTTTAAATAATTTCTATATACCCATTGACCTACCCATTAGGCAATGCTATAATTTTTGCTTCAGGCATCAAACATAATTTTAAAAAAGCAAGAAGAGATACAAAGTCTATTGTATTTAACCATATTATTGCTCTTTTTCTTTCCTTCTTTATATTACAAGATTTTTTAAATTGTTAAACTGCTGGTTAGAGAACTTTCTTATCTACCTTTTTAGAGTAGGTGTACTCATGAGAAATCTTCTTATTTCCCCCTCATCTCAGAATGTTTTGATTTTTCTATGTTCAGTCTGTTTTTCAGTGTATTACACAGTGTTCAGATTGTGTAGTTTCTGTTGTTTTCTCTTCAAGCTCATTGATTTTTTAATTTTTTCTCCATTATATTTGGTTATTATATTTGTTCTAAAATTTTTATTTCATTCTTTATGTCTCCTTTTTCTTTACTGAGATTTTCCATGTTTCCATTTGCCTCATGTTTATAATTGCTCATTGAAGCATTTCTATGATGACTGTTTTAAAATTCTTGGCAGATAATTCTGACTTCTGTGTCATCCCCATGTTCATATGTTGATTGTTTTTTCTCACTGATTTTGATATATTTCTGATTCTTGGCTATATACATAATGTTATATTTAAGACTCTAGAACTTACTTAAAATTTGCATGTTAGCAGGTCTTTTCTGGCACTACTCTATTGGGTAGAAGTGACTACCTTATTAATTCCAGGTTGGGGTGGAAGTCCAGATTTTCTGTCTCACCTCTGGGCTAGGAAGGGCTCCTTCTTACTGCTGGATAGAGTTGGGAGTTCAGACTCCCCACTCTGCGTCCTCTGATAACACTGTGGCTGAGAGAAGGAGGGGCACCTTGTTACTGCTCCTCATGTGGTCTGCACTGATATCCTGTGAGGGTGGCTTGTTGCTGCTGAATGCTAGTGAAAGTCTGGCCTCTACACTAGGCCTTTGACTCAGCCCCAGCAAGGTGAGGAAGGAATGCCACGTTAGTGCCGTAAGGAGTAGAAGTCCAGACTCCCCAGGTGCCACAGCATCTCTACTTATGGTGAGGGGAGGTGATTGATGGGCACTGTTACCACTCTGCAGAGATTAATTTTCTGGATCTCCACTCAGCCTTCTCGGATATTACTCCAGTACAGGGATGGGAGGAGAGTTGAGGCACCTCATTACACCCTGGCAAGTCAGAATTCTAGGTTCTCCATTCCACTTTTGCTGACTGAGGTGGGTGTAGAGGTCGAGTCTCCCAACCAAGTCTGTGGTGTTCTGAGGCAGGCCGTGAAGTGAAGACCCTACATTGCTGTAACAGATGGATGCTCCAGCCTGTCGCTAGACTTGAGAAATAGACCAGGAGTAACACCTGGTTCAGAACTGCCTCTGGTCTTTTTTTTCCTTAGTAAAGGTCATAACTAGTTAATACAGCTTAAAATTGATTTTTTTTCAATCAGTTGTCTTTTAAAATTTCAACCCCAAAAGGCATATAACTATGTTTCAAAATCAACATTTTAACATCTGCTTTGTTACCAGAAGCAAATGAATGAGTGGGGAGAGGGATGTGTTGGGTATATATCCAAATGATAACTACTATATAAAAAATAGCTCTTACATATAACAAGACTAGTCATGTAGTGACATCTTATATAAGCTATTTATACAACTTACAAGTTGTGCTATTTAACACATTTTTATAGCCTTGAACTTTATCCCTTAATAATATACTTTTTACGCCAGTGATCACAATATTTGTAAAAATTTAAAGGAATGTTTTTTGAATGTCATGGAAACAAATCTTTAGAACAAAGTTTACTATCTTATAATTGTTCTTAGTGAGCATTCTTTTTGTAATTGATAATAAGGAGGGCAAATTTTAATCTGAAAAATTTATTAGGATTTTACTTCAGTGATTTTTTTTTTCATTTCAGTTCTAATAACAGATAGAAATTGGCTATGGATAATTCATATGATTTCTATCCACGAAGTTCATGCAATGGAGTTCCATCTGAGAAGATAAACAACTTCCTTGTGTCAGAAGATCATGGGCAGAAAATCTTAAGTGTACTGCAAAATTTTAGAGAACAAAATGCCTTTTATGATTTCAAAATAATCTTGAAAGATGAAATAATCCCCTGTCACCGTTGTGTGTTAGCAGCTTGCAGTGACTTCTTCAGGTACTTTTGCCTTGTTTATGCATCATTTTATGGTATGGATAATTATTTCTTAAACTTGACTCAACTTTCCACCCACAGGAGCATGCAACAGTTTTTAATTCTTGAAAAGAGCTCATTAGAACCTAGATGAACGAATGACTTTGGAGTATGAAAATTGAGGACCGTCTTTGTAAAGCTCCGGTCTTCACAGGCCAGCATTTCCAAAAGTTTTCTAGAACATTAGTCTCTTGAAATGTTTAGGGGAAAAATTATTTTGATCTGGGGTCAGTTTTATTTGAGGGATTCTCTGCACTGTGTCATTTGGAAAAAGGAGAAAGGACAGATTCATCCTCAATGAAAGCAAAGTTAAAAGAAAATAAGGAGTCTGAGAGGAAAATATATTTCAGTCATGTGCTGTGTCCATGGATTATCTGGAGGAGAGGGACTCTAACCCAGAAGATTTCATGATTTCTCCTTTGGCACGGATGCTCCTAGAATAGGAAAAGCACCCCCAGAAGCACTCTGGAGAGCCTCCAGCTTGTTGTAAGTTTAGGCAGCATTCTGAATATAAGTTGGTTCCGATATAGATCATTTTACAAGGAGTGTCCTAGTCATGAACTCACTGGAGTGTCTGTAAGAACTCACTGTTTTGACCTTATGTTTTTGATTGTACAAGGCTGAAGGGTCAGACACATGACCCACCCTGTGAGACCTCTTGGTCAGACACACAGTACTCTTGGTGACATCCTGGATTTCAGCTCTCCTAGTCATACTACAATAAACTAAAGTCATCACTGCAGTATTTTGCATTATGTTCAATTTTGTAAGCAGTTTCTATTTGAAGTAAGCAGGGTTTAAATCTCTAAAAAAAAAAAAACAAACTTAATAAAAAAGTCAGAGTTAAGATAAAAAATACAACTTTTATTGGCTGTTTGCCCAACTACACTGTATGTTTGCATCTATTTCATTTCTCCTCTCAGGTAACTTCAGTAATTCTTCTGCACACGTCACTGGAGCCCTGACTGTTCTTATGCTCCATCTCTCAGGTTCCACTAGTTTCTTCTCCTTTCTTCTAATCCAGTTTTTCTTCCAAGTAGAGTTCTTTTCTGCTCCCTTATCCTCATGTCACCTCTTCATCAGAGGAAGTTCTGTAGTACAATGGTTAAGAGCGTGGCCCCTTAATACACATGCCTTCAATCTAAATCCCAGCTCTCCTATTTATTAGACATGTGACCGTGGGTGTGGTACACTGTTATTGCTTAGTTTTATGAAACCATATTCCCTTTTCCCTAAAGTGCTGTATGAAATGTCTCCTTTTAGAGGTATATTCATCTTTTTGGTGGATTTCTACACACAAACAGGTGCGTTGAAGACATCTGATATCTATCTCACTGTGTTCCATCTTTCACAGGTCTCACGACTGCCAAATTGAAAATTAATTTGAAAGAGACTTTTAAATACTAAACCCAGAAGAATTTATGTATCTTAAGTAATTTTAATTATCACCTGCGGAGATAAATTCATAAGTAAATTCAGCTATTAGGAGAGATTTTACCCTGATTTTATGAATAATATATAAGAACATCAAATCAGTATACAAAATCTGAATCTTTTTATAGCCTTTGGATTAGTTGCTATAGATCAGGTGTAATGTATATCTGTTGCAATGTGGGGATTATGTAATACATATGTTTTACCAATAAATAATATCATGTAACTGTTTAATATATCAAAATAATTTATTAGAATGCTCTGAAATATATTTTACAATCAACAGTAAAGAAAATCTTCTAAAGGCAATATTGAAATTATGGAATAGAATATTTTGTTTACTTCTCCTATGTTTTTTATTTTTTGCAGGGCTATGTTTGAAGTAAACATGAAAGAAAGAGATGGTGGAAGTGTTACCATTACTAATTTGTCCGCCACGGCAGTAAAAGCATTTCTTGATTATGCCTATACTGGAAAGACAAAGATAACAGATGATAATGTGGAAATGTTTTTCCAGTTGTCATCATTTCTTCAAGTTTCCTTCCTTTCCAAAGCTTGCAGTGACTTTTTAATAAAAAGTATTAATGTTGTCAATTGTTTACAGTTGTTATCTATATCAGATAGCTATGGCTCGACCCGTTTGTTTGATCATGCATTATATTTTGTGCAACATCACTTTTCCTTACTGTATAAATCTAGTGATTTCTTAGAGATAAATTTTGGAATACTGCAGAAATGTCTGGAATCAGATGAATTAGATGTTCCTGAAGAAGAAACTGTACTGAAAGTTGTCCTTAATTGGACTAAATATGATTTAGAATCAAGGCAAAAGCATCTACCTTATTTGATTGAAAAAGTAAGATTACATCAGTTACCTGAGGAGACACTGCAAGACTGTCTTATCAATGAAGAGTGTTTACTCAAAAGCACAGACTGTTTTGACATAATCATGGATGCAGTTAAGTGTGTACAAGGTTCTTGTGGACTTTTTCCTGATGCTCGACCATCCACAACTGAAAAATACATATTTGTTCACAAAACTGAGGAAAGTGGAGAAAATCAATATACATTTTGCTATAACATTAAGACTGATTCATGGAAAATACTGCCACAATCACACCTGATTGATTTACCAGGATCTAGTCTGTCAAGTTACGGAGAAAAAATATTCTTGACGGGTGGTTGCAAAGGGCCATGTTGTAGAACGGTTCGGCTTCATATTGCAGAGCCATACCATGATGCCACTGACCAAACCTGGTGCTACTGTCCAGTCAAAAATGATTTCTTCCTGGTCTCGACCATGAAAACACCAAGAACCATGCATACATCGGTTATGGCCCTTAATAGATTATTTGTCATAGGTGGAAAGACTACAGGATCTCAGGACATTAAAAGTCTGTTAGATGTTGAATCTTACAACCCTCTTTCCAAAGAATGGAAGTCTGTTAGCCCATTACCCAGGGGCATATACTACCCTGAAGCAAGTGCATGCCAGAATGTAATTTATGTTCTTGGATCAGAGGTAGAGATTACAGATGCCTTTAACCCATCACTTGATTGCTTTTTTAAATACAATGCTACAACTGATCAGTGGTCTGAATTAGTAGCAGAATTTGGGCAGTTTTTTCATGCAACACTAATTAAAGCTGTCCCAGTAAACTGCACACTGTATATATGTGACCTTTCCACCTATAAGGTTTATAGTTTTTGTCCAGATACTTGTGTCTGGAAGGGTGAAGGATCTTTTGAATGTGCAGGCTTTAATGCAGGTGCAGTTGGAATTGAAGATAAAATTTATATATTAGGCGGTGATTATGCACCCGACGAAATCACTGACGAAGTGCAGGTCTACCACAGCAGTAGGTCTGAGTGGGAAGAAGTTTCACCAATGCCAAAAGCCTTAACTGAATTTTACTGCCAGATGATCCAGTTTAATAAATACAGGGACCCATGGATTTCTAATCATTTCTAAAAATAGTGTGTTCTTAGACATTGTGAAACTCTTCTGGTTCTAGAAACCTATAGTAACTGTTAATATTAATCATCGATAAAAAGGCATTTACATTTTATTAAATTAAAATGTACCTTCTATTAGAGAATTACTATGAATACGTACTATATAAGAATTATCAGTTCCAAAAAACTTAAAATACAAAATACATTTTACCAAAAAATATACTGAATGTAATTTAATCTTGGGGAATCCAGAATACTTAGTATTTTCATATGTAAATAAAACTCATAGGCTTCAATGTTTTAATTTTTAAAGTACATAAAAGACTAGTAAAAACAAAGTTTACAGATTTGTACTATGGAGATGGGAGAAATCCTTTTAGGTAGTAAAAATGCATTATATACACTCTTTTATATAAAGTGGAAAATAGATTGGAGGTGAGAATGCTACCTTGTTACTACAGGTATAAGAGTTGTTGAATTTCTATCCTTTCTGATCATGGTTAGCTTCTTTTAAATCCTTTCTTTCTTTCACCATTGTTTTGGTCAGGAATCTTTCTAAAATGCATTGTGTTTCCCCAGCCTTCTAAACTGTACACTAACATAGCTTAACTTTTTTTATAATTCAACTTTTAACAATTCAGCTCTTTATTAAAAGCGTGATGTACCATGTTATAATTTCATAATGCTCTCAGAAGTTACTGAAATACTTTTAATATTGCTGTTTTCATTATTTCTTGGTGTTAGTTGGTTTAAATTTCTAGCAGTATCACATCTCTCTTATTTCCTGGTTCAAGTTCAGTAAATTAACATTTTTGATTCAATTATTAGTTCCAGTTACACTGTTACACTAACCTGACTTTATCTTAACATGTAACCTGTTTGAGTGAAGTTCTTGGATTCTTGGCTGGAAATGCTAAAATAATATTTCTGTTATTGCCAGGTTCCAATGTAATTGAAGATATAGAAAATATGACCTCTAAATAAATGGATCATTATTGTGCATTTCTTAAACTATTAAATGTCCAAATTAGTGTTGCAATTAGGAATTTCAGCATTTAAATTAGTACCATATTAGTTTTCTGTGATGATATATACCATCTCTAAAGTACCATGTTGGTTTACCAGTTTAGTAAAATTTTCATGGTGAATTATTTTCTAAATTTTAAATAAATGACTGGGCTTTTGGTATTAATAGTTGTAGTCACAGCCCACATCTGTTCAGCTGTTTAATCACCTTTAACCCAAACAATGGAAGAGTATTAATCATCCTTTTTCTCAGCTAGGATGATTCTGCTCTCTGAAGGGGTATGTTTCTTTAGTCAGTTTTTAGACCCCCTATTTACAGCTCAGGGAATGTGCAGATTGGATTTCTCTGGAATCAAATGTAATTTCCCACAGTCTGTAATGTTAATCTGTTGTAAATGTACATATTCCATAGAAGTGTTTCAAAGTGAACTTAATGAAAGTTCTTTTATTTTACCGTCTAAATGTATACAATCCTAAATTGGGAATGTATTTTCAAAACAGAACAGGATATTAGACTGCATTATCATGCAATTACAAAATCAGGGACTGTCCCTAATAAGATGACAGTTGTATAAAAAGTATTCTGTAGAATTGGTGGCCTTCCTGCCTACCTTATTTAGCTCTGCCCTCCTCTCCCCCGTGTGTGTGTGTGTGTGTGTGTGTGTGCGCGCGCGCGCGTGTGTGTGTGGCTTGAAAACAAGATGATAACAGCGGTGACCTATATGGCTGAACTGTTGATTTAAGCATATATAATTAAAATGTTTTAAAGATTGTTTTAATCACTGACTGTAGAAATGTTAATCTCTTCCAAAAAGTAGAAACTAAAGCAAAATAGAATCCCTTCCTGATCTTGTTTCCTTATTGTATCATCTTGAGTTCTACCATTCTTCTCATTGCTCATTGATTTATGGTAATGTTTTTGGAAGTATTTTTGTAATCCAGGCATAGGTCGCTCCCTCTACATTTGGATTAATATATTTCCTAATGTATATGGCTTTCTGCCGAAGTTACTGCAATTGCTGCAGGTCACTTGTTAATCATTTTTCCTTACTGCTGTCCCTTTACTCTGTTCCTGAGTGCTCTTCATTAGTTGTGTTTGTAAGAAAAGGACTCTAGTCATAAATCCCCCAACTCTTTATTTACTGGTCTTTTCCCTTGGTATCATAGCAGTCTGTGCTAGGCTTGGCCCTGTCAGTAGTTGATCTTGTTCTTTCTAATTTTATATCTTCTTATAAGACAGTGTTTTAATTTGATCTGTCTGCTCTTGTTCCATGTGTTCAAAATTCTCAAGAACCAAGCCATACAGATACATGGTCAATGACCAAACTGGCAATATCTTTCTGATCTTGGCAATCACTGTGGCTTCACTGGCCAATATATACATATATATAACATAATTCTGCTCTCACCTACCCTCCTAGATATCTGACATGCTAGTATGCAAGTTTCAGTGATCTCTCAAGTGTATTCTCAGTACCCCTAGAAGCGGCTATTTCTCCTGCCAGTAAGGTTGGGGAAGCGGGAATAATATCCTTTTCTCAATGGCTTCTTCTGTAAGTTTTTTTCTTTAAAGTCTGATTCTCTTTCCTTGTCATCCTTCAGCCACTGCTGCAATGTAGAAACAAAGAGATTGTGCTCATTATCCAGATTTCATTCTTGTGGAGAAATTGTTTAACATTTCTAATCCTTTATCATTTCTCTTACTCCACTACATTTGGATTATGCAGGCAAAAAAAATTCTAATGTAATACCTTATAAAATTGAAATAGGTATATGGTATTGTTAAATATAAGAGGTTAAATTCAACATTTTTATGAAATAAATTCAAAGTTAATGGACATTCCTAGAGTGATTGTCCTTTGGATCACCTTTGGTTCATCTAGTGCCTGGGAGACTGAGTATATGAAGAATATTTGAATAATCACAATTAACTATATTCCCATACACTCAACTAGTGTGGGGATGGAAAGAGGTCTTTATCATAGATAGTTAGCACATGCTGCAGCACAATTCCATATTTCTCATATACAAGAAAAATACTGGGATATGTGTTCAGTATACCTAG